>NC_133333.1:21024115-21326973 GCF_042186555.1 Aquarana catesbeiana
CAAAAAATATATATGTAAAGTTTATTGAGCAATTTACTTAAACACCAATCAAAAAACATGATTAAAAAAAAAGTACCTTGTGTGTGTTTAGACAACGTTGTCTATTTTAATGAATTGTTGGTGGTACTTTTTTTAATCATGTTTTTTCATTGGTGTTTAAGTGAATTGCTCAATAAACTTGACATATATATTTTTTGTTAAGTGCCTTTTCCTCCCTGATGAATTGCTTTCTTTGGAAAAAGTGTCATTTCTTCAGTGTTGTCACATGAAAAGATATAATAAAATATTTACAAAAATGTGAGGGGTGTACTCACTTTTGTGAGATACTGTATTTTCTCTCCAGAGGTGGTTCTGGCCAGCTCAGTAGATTGCTTTAAGAAAGGCCTGGATTCTTTCCTAAATGTACATAATATAACAGGGTACTGACATTTATAGGTAAAGTTGATCCAGGGAAAATCTGATTACCTCTCGGGGGATCGGGAAGGATTTTTTTCCCCTGCTGTAGCAAATTGGATCATGCTTTGCTGGGGTTTTGACCTTCCTCTGGATCTACTGTGGGTATAGGATCGTGTATATGGGATTGTATTTTTTTTTTTTTGGTTGAACTGGATGGACTTGTGTCTTTTTTTCAACCCGACTAACTATGTAACTACAGTATGTAACTATGAATTGTAGGCTTCACATGGGTGAAAGCTACATTCCTCATATCTGAAGGTTAAAAAGTGCAGGTTGTACTAAACTTTTCTAAAATTTTGAATAAGATAAGCAAGGGTAAAAAAAAAAAAAAAAGATAAGGAAGGATTAGAACCCGTGAATGCCATCAGAGACACCATTAGAGAGACCACTATCTTGATAACAATGGTTTTAGCCTTAGCATGTGAAGGTAAGTTTGGCTTTTATAGTTGAGTAGGCTACTGCTACAAAAAAATAAGTTATCCTGACAATGTAATGCATTCAAGGCCATTCAAAATGTGTATGGATTTATTCACGAATATAGAGCTGCATTAATTAGTTATGTGATTGTGTCCTTACCTGGCAGGATGGATGAAGAGCAGTTGTCAAAAGCACAACAAGAAGTAGACATCTTGGTGTTCCCATTGAGCGTGCTGATACTTCCGGTTTTATCACATTGACTTGCAGGTGCGCACGATTGGATGTATTTTGTTGACTTTGATCCACCTGATATTAAGTAACTTTAGTTAAATTTGCATATATTTACCTCCAATGATTTTTAACTATTTCCCAATCAGTGGAATAACAGGAGTTGCTAACGCCCGAAGCACCTTCCCGAATAGGGATGAGATCGGGCATGATATGAGTCTGAACCAGCATAAGCTAGCCCACCTAAAAGATGTCAAAGGTGACAGCAAATCATAGACGGAAGAGACGCCCCCACCCAACAGCTGCATGTATGCAAGTGGCTTGATGTGGGACAGAGAATGCCTCCACTGCCTGTGATTGGCCGTCAGCTTTCACAGCTTCCTGATGGTAGCGTAGGTTGCCAGCACCTGGGCCAATGCAAGTACTTTTGCCTTTAGCCCCTTTTAGAATTTAGTACCCATGTGGCCTGGCCTTTCCCCTGCTGGTCCCAGTGAAAATGATGCATCCTCCCTTGCCACTGCAGTGCCCTGTACTGGCATAGATGAGAAACAGCCACACCCCTCACGAAAAGAGTCCTCACTTTGAAGTGGAGGGAGTGTATCTGGCCAGGCCTGCTGCTGATTACTGAGAGTACAAGGTCTAACTCTGGTACCTATTGGCCTGCACAGTCATATTTAACCTCCCGAAAAAACTACTGTAAGAGAAAATTGGAGATGAGATTTTTAAAAAATGGAGATTGTTAGTACCATGTGTATGTGACTGTGTCTTATTGGGCTTTAAATGAGGTTTCCTCTTTACAAAAAATTTAGATCTCTCCACTTTCTCTAAGTTAGCATTGGGATCCTTGATAAATCATTAACCCCTTCCAGTCTCCGCCTCCTGGCCCTTTAACTGGATCTAAATGCTGGAAGACAGAGGCAGGCTTTCCGATCATGTGGCCGCTGTGATTGGCAGTCACAGTGGTCACATTATCGGAAACAGGGGCGGCTGCTCCATACACGATGCAGGGGCGCCGCCGCCTTAATCCATGCACCCGGCTATTAATTTATTTCATTTTGGCTGGTACCGGGGGCCGGGGGGCGGGGAGGATGTACAGTGAAGATTGGTGGTTTGTTTGACGCCCCCCCCCCCCCCCCCGCTGGTGCTCCAGTGGTTAAAATAAATCCATCTATTATAACATAATGACACGGGGTTTATGTGAACTGAAAACAGCAGTGGTCAGTCCAAAATAAATTTTTGCTCATGGAAGCCACATGAAGGGGTGACTCTAAAGCAGTGGTCCACTTCCCTTTTAAAAGTGGAGTATCCCTTTAAAAATATCTTACCCACAGTGGATTCTGTATATGAGGTTGCACAGACGGAGCCAGAAGGACAGGTGACATTGGTTCCTGTGCAGGTTGTTGAGTCCGTACACTCTGAGCATGATAGGTTATAGCCTGCATGTGAAAAAAACAAAGAAAGGTACATTTCCATGATTAAGCCCATGAGCCGGTGAAACATGTTAGAGGGCATGGCTTGGGGGGAGGCAAAGCTGAAGCCTTTCTGGTGCACTTAGAACTGAGTGGTTTTCCTGTGCGAACTTCATTTTTACAATTTTGAAATGTGTTAGGAATGTTTGCCTTGGTTTTTTACCTTTTTTGTTACATTACAGCCTTTAGTTCAATGTTTTTTTAATCTGAATTATATGTGATGGATCAGAACACAATAGTCTAAGTTGGTGAAGTAAAATTAGAAAAATATATACATAAAACTATTTTTCAGAAATAAAAAATTGATAATTGGCACGTGCGTATGTATTCACCCCCTTTGTTATGAAGCCCATAAAAAGCTCTGGTGCAACCAATTACCTTCAGAAGTCACATAATTAGTGAAATGATGTCCACCTGTGTGCAATCTAAGTGTCACATGATCTGTCATTACATATACACACCTTTTTGAAAGGCCCCAGACGCTGCAACACCTAAGCAAGAGGCACCACTAACCAAACACTGCCATGAAGACCAAGGAACTCTCCAAACAAGTAAGGGACAATGTTGTTGAGAAGTACAAGTCAGGGTTAGGTTATAAAAACATATCCAAATCTTTGATGACCCCTAGGAGCACCATCAAATCTATCATAACCAAATGGAAAGAACATGGCACAACAGCAAACCTGCCAAGAGATGGCCGAACACCAAAACTCACAGACCAGGCAAGGAGGGCATTAATCAGAGAGGCAGCACAGAGACCTAAGGTAACCCGGGAGGAGCTGCAGAGTTCCACAGCAGAGACTGGAGTATCTGTACATAGGATGACAATTAGCCATACGCTCCATTGAGTTGGCCTTTATGGCAGAGTGGCCAGAAGAAAGCCATTACTTTCAGCAAAAAACAAAATGACACGTTTTGAGTTTGCGAAAAGGCATGTGTGAGACTCCCAAAATGTATGGAGGAAGATGCTCTGGTCTGATGAGACTAAAATTGAACTTTTTGGCCATCAAAGAAAACGCTATGTCTGGCTCAAACCCAACACATCACATCACCCAAAGAACACCATCCCCACTGTGAAACATGGTGGTGGCAGCATAATGCTGTGGGGATGTTTTTCAGCAGTCAGGACTGGGAAACTAGTCAGGGTTGAGGGAAAGATAGATGGTGCTAAATACAGGGATATTCTTGAGCAAAACCCGCACCACTCTGTGTGTGATTTGAGGTTAGGACGGAGGTTCACCTTCCAGCAGGACAATGACCCCAAACACACTGCTAAAGCAACACTTGAATGGTTTAAGGGGAAACATGTAAATGTGTTGGAATGGCCTAGTCAAAGCCCAGACCTCAATCCAATAGAAAATCTGTGGTCAGACTTAAAGATTGCTGTTCACAAGCGCAAACCGTCCAACTTGAAGGAGCTGGAGCAGTTTTGAAAGGAGGAATGAGCAAAAATCCCAGTGGTAAGATGTGGGAAGCTCATAGAGACTTATCCAAAGCGACTTGGAGCTGTGATAGCCACAAAAGGTAGCTCTACAAAGTATTGACTTTAGGGGGGTGAATAGTTATGCACATTGACGTTTTCTGTTATTTTGACCTATTTGTTGTTTGCTTCACTATAAAAAAAAAAAAAAATCTTCAAAGTTGTGGGCATGTTCTGTAAATTAAATGATGCAAATCCTCAAACAATCCATGTCAATTCCAGGTTGTGAGGCAACAAAACACGAAAAAATGCCAAGGGGGTTAATACTTTTGTAAGGCACTGTACATGTGTTAATAATAATAATAATGATGATAATAATTTTGTATTTTTAAAAGCAACTAGTGTAAATACCTAAATTTGACTTGGTGTCAGGCTCTTACAATCCCCTACAAGGCAGAGCTAAAACTGGAAGAGGGAGGGGCAGCACAAGAAGCCAATCAGTTGTGCTCATGTACTAACAGCATACTGATAGGGGGTAGAAAGCAGAGTGACGGAGAGATGGGTTTATCAATCTGCTGCTTCTTTTTCACTCTCCAATCACAACCATCTGTATTGGTAATTCAGGATAATAACAGCTAAATAACAACTAAATAAGCCCTCAGGAACGCTGGTGGTTTGCCTCAATCTGCCCCCCCCCCCCCCCCCCCGCTGGCTGCAACTAGTATATAAAAATTATTAAAATTAAATATTTTTTAGCTTTTTTTTAATTAAATTGAACATCGGTGTGGCTTTTGCTATTTCAGTTTAAAAAATTACCTCCATTCGGACAGATGAACTTAAAGTCAAATATCGATCCTGCACTGTGAGATAGGTGGCCCAGACTACAGAAGCTTTTAGTAGCACAACCCCGAATCACAGCTGGAGCTCCTGTTGGAAGTAAATAAAACAAACAAAAAAAAAAGGTCATTTAAATAATTTAAGTAGCTCTAAATTCTAAGGGATCTATGTATAAAACGTTTGTTGTGCAGATAGACAAACATCTGCACAACCAGGATGAAAATTGCTGTATTTCCTCCACTATGTGTGGTTCCTATATCGCCATTGCCATCTAGTGGTCACAACATTTTTTCCCTGATTGAGGTATTTCTGGGGGAAAAAAATGCATTATAGCTACTAGGTGGTGTTAACGCTATAGCAAATACACGTATTAGAGAAATGACAGCAATTTTCGTCCTGATTGTGCAAATTTATTTCATATCGGCACAGAAAACATTTTATACATAGACTCCTACATGTATAACATTTAATTTGCTAAGGCACTCTGTATCATAAACATTTTTTTTCCATGAAATGCTCTTTTTGCATTTTTTCTTCCTCTTTTTTGTATGCTGGTGCTGCTGATGTCCTTCAGCATCTATGGTCACCATCAGGAAACCCATGCTTAGAAACAGTCCACAGGAAAAGACCAGCACCACAGTAGGTCAGCATATATGGTCTTCATTTATTCAAAAATAGTGGAATACAGCTGGATAAAAACCAACGCGTTTCGACCATTGTGCTGAAACGCATTGCTTTTTTATCCAGCTGTATTCCATTATTTTTTTTAGATATATATATTGTATATGCTGAAATACTATCGTGCCAGCTTATTCCTGTGGACTGTGTAGTTTTTCGGAGACCTTCCAGCCTGAGCATCTAGGATTTGGAGCTGCGAATTGTAAAGGAGGTTGGCATGTAGGCAGGATGTGTCTTCCAAGAGCCTGCAGGAGACCAACAGCACTGACTCTACTAAAAATGGCAATTCCTCATAGAGGTTGATTTACTAAAACTGGACAGTGCAAAATATAATGCAGCTCTGCAGAGAAACCAATTAGCTTCCGGGTTTTATTGTCAAAGCTTAATTGAACAAGCTGAAGTTTGAAGCTGATTGGCTACCATGCACAGCTGCAAAACATTTTTCACTCTCCAGTTTCACTCACTTAGGCCGGGTTCTCACTGGTACAACAAATGCTCCGACATTGGGAGCTCATGTCACGTGACGTGTGAAAATCAATGTTTCCCTATGAGAGCCATCTTAACTGGTCTGACACAAGTCGGTCCGACTTTGAAAATTCTCCCTGCACTGCTTTGGTCCGACTTTGATCCTACTTCAGCCCATTGAATATCACTGACATTTGGATCAAAGTCAGATCCCCGTCATAACTGAATCGACTTTGGCATTCGACTTGTGCTCTGATGATCTTGAAGGGGAACTCCACGCCAAATTTAAAAAAAAACGGAATGGGTTCCCCCTCCAAGAGCATACCAGGCCCTTCGGTCTGGTATGGATTTTAAGGGGAACCCCCACGCTGAAAAATGGCATGGGGGTCCCCCCAAAATCCATACCAGACCCTTATCTGAGCACACAGCTCGGCAGGTCAGAAAAGGGGGTGGGGACAAGCGAGCACCCCCCTCCTGAACCGTACCAGGCCTAAGGGCCCCCCTACCCCAAAGCACCTTGTCCCCATTTTGATGAGGACAAGGGCCTCTTCCCGACAACCCTGGCCATTGGTTGCTGGGGTCTGAGAGCGGGGAGCTTATCGGAATCTGGAAGCCCCCTTTAACAAGGGGGCCCCCAGATTTCGGCCCCCACCCTATGTGAACTAGTATGGGGTACATTAAACCCCTACCCATTCACCTAAAAAAAGTGTTAAAAATAATACATTACACATGTTTTTAAAGTAATTTATTAAGGCAGCTCCGGCGTCTCTTCTGACTTCTTCTCCCCTCTCCGGCTCTTCTGCCTCCTCCGCTGATGTCTTCTGCCTCTCCCCGGTTCTTCTCCGCTGATGTCTTCTAGCCCTCTCCGGTTCATTGTCTTCCGCCTGTGCCGGATCTTCTTCTGATGGGTCTTCTCCACTCAATGCTGATGTCTTCTAGCCCTCTCCAGTTCTTCTCCCTCTGTCCTCTGTTTTCTGCCTCTGCCGGGTCTTCTCCGCTGTCTTCTCGCTCTTTTGCCGCTTCTTCTTCGCTGTCTTCTGCTTCTGTTCTTCTTCTGATGTTGACTCGATGCTCTCTCCCGCTCTAATGCTGGGTGCACGGTGTGCCACTACTTATATTGGCATGGGGCAAGGTCACCGGAGGCCCATCCCTTATGACGTCATCGCCCCATCAGAAGAAGATCTGGCACAGGCGGAAGACAATGAACCGGAGAGGGCTTGAAGACATCAGCGGAGAAGAACCGGGGAGGGGAGAAGAACCGATAGAGGCAGAAGACAACAGCAGAGGAGGCAGAGGAGCCATAGAGGGGAGAAGAAGTCAGAAGAGACGCCGGAGCTGCTTTAATAAACTACTTTAACACCCTGTGTGCTGTGTTTTATTTTTGAAACTTTTTTCAGGTGAATGGGTAGGGGTACGATGTACCCCATACTCATTCACATAGGGTGGGGGGCTGGGACCTGGAGGCCCCCTTGTTAAAGGGGGCTTCCAGATTCCGATAAGCCCCCCGCCCGCAGACCCCGACAACCAACGGCCAGGGTGGTCGGGAAGAGGTCTTTGTCCCAAGCAGAATGGGGGCAAGGTGCTTTGGGGTGGGGGGGCACAGGGCAAAGTGGGATCCAAAGTGGTATGACTGTCATGTTGTACCAGTGTGAATCCAGCCTTAGGGTTTAGATTTTCTTAAAGAAACACACACACAGATTGCACTTACCAGTCATCTTTACAGAATGGACGGAGCAAATGCTCTCACTCCCGATGCATTGCATGGTATCCACTGCTGTACACCATTTTGAATTTTTGGACATACAGGTGGGACATGTCACTCCGTTGTATGACGAATTGGTGGCTGGCCCTGTCACTTTGTGAATAAAAACAAAAATAAAATCACATTTTAGGTTTTTGTGGCACAATCTCCACCGTATGTCATTTATTTCCAGCTGTCACCTTTTTTTTTTTTTTTCAAATAAAACTCTGGTGATCCAGCCAGTTAGTCTGTTGTTTTTTCTTTTTTTTTTCAAAAGAACAAGCTCTTTGGAAATGTAACTAGCAAGGTTAATGAGAAAAAAACATTCAACACTGACTGGGGTGCTCACATTCCTGAACTTTTATTTATTTGAATAAAGTAATTATCCCGACAGAAAAATAAACTGCTGCTATAACTTTTTGTGTAACCGAAGTGTGAGCTTGAATTTGGAATTTTTTAGTTTCTCAAATGCCCCGTACACACGGTCGGACTTTGTTCGGACATTCCGACAACAAAATCCTAGGATTTTTTCCGTTGAATGTTGGCTCAAACTTGTCTTGCATACACACGGTCACACGATCGTTCTGAACGCGGTGACGTAAAACATGTATGTCGAGACTCTAAACGGGGCAGTAGCCAATAGCTTTCATCTCTTTATTTATTCTGAGCATGCGTGGCACTTTGTGTGTCGGATTTGTGTACACACGATCGGAAATTCGGATTTTGTTGTCGGAAAATTTTATATCCTGCTCTCAAACTTTGTGTGTCGGAAATCTGATGGAAAATGTGTGATGGAGCCTACACACGGTCGGAATTTCCGACAACAAGGTCCTATCACACATTTTCCGTCGGAAAATCCGACCGTGTGTACGGGGCATAAATCTGTTAGTACAACTAACATCCCCCCACAGACTGACAATTCTGCTGACTGCTGTGCCCCATCTTCTCCTTCGTCCAGAGTGGAGGCACTCTAATAAAGGAAATGTGTTACTGGGTAGATCACCAGGTGAAAACAGAGGGAGAAAAGGCCTAAAAAAGAAAATGAATGAAGCCACCACATCTAAGCATTGGTACACTGTGATAAATGAAATTTTTGGTTTTGGGTTGACTACCGCTTTAACCGTTTGCCGTATATTTACCGTGGCAGGGCAGCATGGGCAGACTGAATCACTTACATGTACATCTTCAGCATAATTGCACGCAGCACACCCCCTATGGCAAGCAGCGTACCGCTCCCACCACGCTGTGGATTGCAGCTCCGGATACCTGGCCGCTTTGAGTGGCTGGGGTATCATCTGATCGCTATGCGATCACAAGATCCCAATGTAAACATAACTGTTATGAATGGGTTTTATTCATAACAACTTTGTATTGTGATGCTGTGATTGGCCCACAGCTATCACTTGGTACCTGGGCCAACCACAGCATCCTGTACCATGTGATAGTTGCTGGCCTATTACAGCACACAATAGTAAAATCACAGCTGTTACTAGTGTAAACCACTCATGAGAGTTCAAAACTTTTCAAAAAAATTGGTGTTACAGTGATTATCACTATAACCTCAAAGTGTAATATATATATATATATTATATATATATATCTCCCTGATTACCCCCCCCCCCCCCCACAGTAGTACAAGTGAATAGTAATTTTATAGTACTAGATTTTTTTACTTTTTTGGTCTTTTTCCATTTATCGGCGTATAATACACACCTTCATTTTAAGAGGGAAGTTTCAGGAAAAAAACAAAATTTTAAATAAAGAACTTTGGAGCAAAATAAGGATCAGTGCCCATCAATGCAGACTTATCAGTGCCCATCTGCAGCCTCAACGTTGCCCATTACGACAGCCTCACCAGTGCCCATCTGCAGCTTTGCCATTGCCCATCATTGCAGCTTCACCAGTGCCCGTCATTGCATCCTGATCAGTGCCAGATTAGACAGAGTCAGATCTTCTGTGTACTCGGCTCGGCTTGGGGTCATGCCCAGTCCCACCTCTAGGCCCATTTCCTATGATTGGCATAACACCAGTCCAATGCTGGGACATGTGATGTCAATGCTAGGAGCCGTCCAGAAGGCAGGACTGGCCGTGACTGCAAACCCCCTCCTTACCCCCTGAGGCAGCCTATATTTGCGTATATCACGCACCCACGATTTGCCCTCTTTTTTCAGGGGGGGGGGTGTGTTATATGCCGATAAATAAGGTATATAGCAAAAAATCTAAAACCCGGAGGTGATACCACAAATACCACCAAAAGAAAGCTCTATTTGTGAGAAAAAAAATGATATCAATTTAATTTGTGTACAGTGCAATTACCAGTTAAAATAGCGCAGTACTAAATAGCAAAAAATGCTCTGGTCATGAAGAGGGGTAAAAACACCAGAGGTCAGGTGGTTAAACATTCATAAAATACTGTATTACTGAATGAGATAATGTTACATACAATAGAGAGACCAAATGTTTGTTTTTGTTTTTTTCCCCCCGCAGAGTCTTGCATGGTGCATCATTATCTTACATAATCACTTACATGCGGGGTCGGGTAGGGTACAGCCATTGGTTGAACAGATGGTCACCAGCCTTTGTGTTCCATTGAGAAAGGTGCTACTCCCAGAGATGCCGCATTGATATATTGGCAAACACGCACTGTTATTGACTTCAACGCTTGTATTACCTGTATAAAGGTAGTAGTAATTATGCAATTGGAACAGTTACTTTTCAAATTCGCTTACTGTAAGTGTTTGTAGAACTTACCCATGGTGGTCACAGCGTACACTCTTGCACAGATGGTGCCACGAGGACAGATAACATTGGTGTCAGGGCAATAGGTGTTGCTGACGTTGCCTTAAAAACATAAAACCAACAAGACATTAATGTATTGCTCCATGCAAGTACAGATGTCACCTCTTTGCAACATATCTCTTGAACCAAGGACAAGTCCTTCTTTAAAATATAAAAGAAAGAGACAATAGAACCCTAGATTCTCAGAGAACATAGTGAACTTTGCAGGCACAACATGAGGCAATCTATTTAAATAATATACCAATCTTTATTCCAAAAATCCGTTAAAAATGAGTAAACATAAAATTTATTACAGCACCCTCTACATTCAATAGATCAACAATACCCAATCCCAAGCATGGAGATCCAGATCCAGCCGAACAGTGTGTATAGTAGATGGAAGTTCATCAATGAAAAATATATATGTATGATGTCAGCATGGATATCACAGATCAACTTTGCAGTTCCTCCATACTTTATAGTCAACGCGTTTCACAAGATGCTTGCTTGCTTCTTCGGGATTGATTGGGTGGGAGCTGTTACTGAATTCAAGATATACAAGAGGTATTCCATAAATGTCATATCTTATTACAGGATGTATTTTTCATTTGTTACACATTTGCATATTCTGTACCTACATATATTTGTGCAACCTATCCAAAAATATATAAAACAACAACAAATCAAAGGTTTGTGCTCGCCTGATTGGTCTTATCGCCCATGTCTCTACATTCAAGGCCAATCAGACAAGCACAAACCTGCGATTTGTTTTTGTTTTGTTTATTTTTGGATAGGATGCACAAATATAGGTATAGAATATACGAATGTGTACCAAATGAAAAATACATCCTGTAATAAGATATGACATTTATGAAATACTTCTTGTATATCTTGAATTCAATAACAGAACCTACCCAATCAGTCCCAATGAAGCCAGCAAGTGTCTTGTGAAACGCGTTGACTATAAAGTATGGAGGGACTGCAACGTTGATCTGTGATATCCATGCTGACATCATACAAATATATTTTCCATTGATGAACTTTCATCTGCTATACACACTGTTTGGCTGGATCTGGATCTCCATGCTTGGGATTGGGTATTGTTGACCTATTGAATGTAGAGGGTGCTGTAATGATTTTATGTTTACTCATTTTAACAAATTTTTTGAATAATTGATATATTATAGATTGCCTCATGTTGTGCCTACAAAATAGGGTTCTACTGTATTTTCACATAACCTTTATATTCAGTTTGGATGTTGGCAAGGTGAGGGGAGGGTCCTCCTTTTCCACCCTTCTTTAAAAGTTAAAGGGTAACTCCATTTTTGTGGGGTAAAAAAAAATAGCAAAAAATAAAAAAAATTTGTATATCATATAAAATTGCAACACAAGTCATACTGTAATTGAATGCTATCATAAATTACCTTTCCTTTTCAATCTGCAGCTCTGTAATTTCCTGCAATATGGTAACCTGGGAGTGTTCTGTACTCAGATAATGTACAGAACGCCTCCTCAAAATAAAATTCCCTGCTTGTGTGATTGGCTGACTGGTTTTCCTAGAAGTCTGCACTAAGGTACAAGTCAGATTTTGGGCATCCCTTGCAAAAAAAATGTAATTTTTGGTGAGATACTCCCAAAGGGAAATCACATATCAAGGGATGCAGACCCTGCCACTTTCCGCAACAGAGCCATGCAGGTGCAGCAGCTGATTGATAATTATAAAATTATTCACATTCATTTTTTACATGGACACAGATAAACAAACAGCTATTTCTTAAAAAAATAGGAATCTGTAACAAAGTTTGTTAAAATCCCAGGACTGTATCTTTGTTGAACACTTCCACCCTCACTATTGGTCATGTCTCCAGTAAGGAAAGTGGTCTCTCCAGATATCCTCCAGCAGAGGAATATCAATTACTGGAAGCACTGCATCTCTAAAGGAAGGGCTCCACCAGGTCCCATGGGGGCCAACACTGAAGTCCCACTTTTGTCCTCACAACTTTCTGCCTGAACGCCTCCTACTCTCTCACATAACCCACGTTCCAGGGATTGTCCACAATTAATAAGAAGAGGTGAGTCCAATATTCTTTCAATACTTTACTTTTCCAATTTTAGAGCAGACAACTTTAAGGCACACAACTTCAAAGCACACAACTAGGGCAAACAGCTTCTCACCGATTTTGGTAGCAGTCATTGGCACTCTCCCAAGTTGGGAACTCGATGTCCTGTCCTCAACTCCCTCCAATTCAGGGCACCAGGACCTCTCCAGGTATCCTCCAGCTAAGGAATATCAATCACTGGAAGAACTACATCTCTAACTACATCCTCTAACTCTCCTACTGAGAGAGTTAGAGGAGTTCTGCCTGAACTCCTCCTACTCTCTCACATAACCCACGTTCCTCCTGGGTGAGCCAGGTACCAATTGCAGGGATTGGCCATCAGTAACAAGAAGAGGTGAGTCCAATAGGCTTTCAAGACTTTCGTTTTCCAACTTCAAAGCAGACAAATTTAAGGCACACGATTTCAGGGCATACAACTTCTCACCAATTTTCTTCGCAGTTTTTGGCACTTTCCTGGGTCGGGCACTCTATGTCCTGTCCCTAACCCCCTCCAATTCAGGGCACCAGGACCTCTCCAGCTATCCCCCCGCTGAGGAATACCAACCACTGGAAGCATTACATCTTTGAAGGAAGGGCTCCATCAGGTCCCATGGGGGACAGCTCCATAGTCCCATTTTTGTTCTCACAACTTTCTGCCCAAACTCCCCCCACTCTTTTCCGTAACACACTGTTTATCAATTTGGAGCACACCACTTTTTTTCACCAGACTGACAATGGCACCAACACGGATTCCAGATGCATTACTTCATAAATTGTACCTCCACAATAACAGTTAGATGTGTAAGTAATTCCTGTTCCATTGACTCTGTATCTCTCACTTCCACATGTACGTCTGGCACATCCTCGAACTGATGACAAGCTCCCTGTTGAGAACAAAAGACAGTCAATAGTAACAACTTTTCTTACTTTGTTGGCAAACATTTGCTTTTTATTTAACCAAAATTTGGTTTAAGGTACCCAGTATACTCAAGGAAATGACTGGCCTCGGGTGATGCGTACACAGTAATTAAACAAATCCTCTACATAGATTGTACCTGTTTATTTGAAGTCTTCTTTTCTTTACAACCATTCAAAGGCCAGAATGTGCAAAGCTCGGCTGAGCTTTCAGAAATCAAGGAGTGGGGATCTGAGGTCAAGGCTACTGTTAGAAATCATGGGGCCCCATAAAGTCTGACAGGGTTCCCCCCAAAAATATTAAAATTATATTTTCATGAAAAAAACACTAAAATCATTAGTAGCAGGCAGCAGGAGGAACAAAATCCTGGGATAGGAAGGGGATCGGTAAGGCGATGGTGGGGAGTGAACAATTACAGGAACCAATCCCCTGTGTGCCTCTCCCTGCAACAGCTAAAAGCCTAAGGGAGGGAAATAAAGAAAAGCCAGCTTTTAGCTGCTGCAGGGAGAGACACCCAGGGGATCAGTTCCTCTGATTGCTCCTTTACCCTGCCTTACCGATCACCCCCTCTACTGCCCATATCCAATTCCCCTGCTGCCTGGGCCCCCCTTGCTGACCTGGGCCCAGTAAAGAAGGACTAGTGCTATTCCCCTTTTCAGCAGCCCTGGCAGAGCTCAGTGAGGAGAGCCGAGAGCTGATTGGCAGGGAAGGCAAATACTCCCCTCTACACAGCACACAGGAACAGAGCTGAGGCTGTCAACTACACGCTGTGTACTGGAGCTCCATTCCTTGTCAGCTTTTTTCTCTCAGTGTCAGGAAAACCTGTCAGAAGTGACCTATGCAGATAGCAGAGGAAAGAGGCAGCAGTCAGAAATTACACTTATGCCACGTACACACGACCGGTTTTGCCGTCGGAGTAAACTCTGAAGGTTTCTCCGACGGAATTCCGCTCAAGCGGTCTTGCCTACACACGGTCAACCCAAAGTCCGACTGTCCAGAACGCGGTGACGTACAGCACATACTTTGGGACTAGAAAAAGGAAGTTCAATAGCCAGTAGCCAATAGCTTCCGTCTCGTACTTGCTTCAGAGCATGCATCGTTTTTGGTCCATCGGAACAGCATACAGACGATCGGTTTTCCTGATAGGACTTTGTTCCGTTGGAAATATTTAGAACATGTCCTATTTCTAGGTCCGTCAGAATTAAAAAAAAAAAAAGTTTGATGAGGCCTACACACGATCAGAACAGACGATGAAAAGCTTCCGTCTGACTTTTTCTATCAGACATTCCGCTCGTGTGTACGCGGCTTAAGTCCTCTGGATTGAGGCAAGTACACAATACACATTACAGAGGGATATGCTTTGTTCGTTTTTCATGTCTGAGGTTTACAACCACTTTATTTATTATTTATTTATTTATTTCAGGTACTTATATAGCGCCGTCAATTTACGCAGCGCTTTACATATACATTATACATTCACATCAGTCCCTACCCACAAGGAGCTTACAATCTAAGGTCCCTAACTCACATTCATACCTATACTAGGGCCAATTTAGATAGGATCCAATTAACCTACCAGCATGTCTTTGGAGTGTGGGAGGAAACCGGAGTACCCGGAGGAAACCCACGCAGACACAGGGAGAACATGCAAACTCCAGGCAGGTAGTGTCGTGGTCTGGATTCGAACCAGCGACCCTTCTTACTGCTAGGCGAGAGTGCTACCCACTACACCACTGTGCCGCCCCAATTCGAACCAGCGACCCTTCTTACTGCTAGGCGAGAGTGCTACCCACTACACCACTGTGCCGCCCCATTTTAAAAACATAATAATATTAATAATAATAAGACAAAGGCAGAAACCGAAGTTAATTTCCCCTGTACGCTCACTTTTATTGTTTGAATCTGCTGCTAATTTTTCAGATGGTTGAATATGAAGCGGGTGCTCCTTAACATCAACATATACATACCGTTTATGTTTGTAGAATAGAGAACACACACTTTTTCCTCTCCGGTACATTCCACAGTTTGCTCATCATAGCACCAGCCAGAAGAAGAAGATTGGCAGGTGGGACAGGTCACTCCATTGAGTTCAGAGCTGACAGGTGACACTTTGAAAAGAACATTCAAAAATGAATTTCAAAAAGTCGGATTCAGGAGAGCAGCTTCTCTTCCGAGTTACAAAGATGTAATTTAGGTACTGGAAACAATTATTGACTTTCTAGTATGCAGGCAACCATTTAATATTCTGATTTCTCTTGCTTGTAGATACCACCAAAAGATGTCACAAAAGAGAGGCCACTGCCCCTTTGCAAAGTGTACAGCTATTTATTTATTTATTTATTTATTGATTGCGTTTTTATTTTAAATAAAGTAGAGAATGGTAAAAGCGTTGAGGGCTGACAGATGGCACTTTGAAATAAACATTCAAAAATGGATTTTAAAAAGTTGAACTCGGGAGAGAGCAGCTTCTCTCTTGAGCTACAGTGATGTAATCTTGGTACTGGAAACATTTATTCTGGGCAATTATTTACTTTCAAGCATGCAGGCAAGTATTTAATATTCTGATATCTCTTGCTCGTAGAAACCACCAAAATATACCACAAAAGAGAGGCCACTGCTGCCCCTTCTTAAAGTGTAAATCTATTTATTTATTTATTTATTTATTTATTCTTTATTGAGTGATTTTCAATTTTGGATAAAGCAGGGAATGGTTAAAGCTAAATTCCAGGTATACATTGGTCCACCTCGGTCCAATAGAACCATGCATTTACCATTCCTGTGGGTTTTCTGTGAAAGCTGACATGCTGGGCAGCTGCCCTGCTGCTTACTGAGCAGGGGAGGTGGCCCGAATGGCTTAGATGCCATACAAAAAATGCTTTTCATTTTCTCAGTGAATGCAAAGAATTCTGAGATAGCGAAAGGGACATCCCCACCCTGATTCTCCTCCTCACCCCCTCGGGGAATGCTTTGCATTCATTGGGAAAATCAAAGAATTCTCTGAGTGGTGCCTGTGCCAGGCAGGCTACTGCTTCTTTTAACAATGCAGTAGGGAAGCCACTTGGAAGTGATCTCCACTAGTTTCAACCCCACCGAAGCTAGTGGGGATTGCTGTAGTAAAAAGATTCTAGCTTACTGGGGGATCAGCTAGGTATGGTGTATGCGTAGAAGAGAGCTGATTGGAAGGAAAGGAAACACCCCTCTTCACACAGAACAGAATTAATGCTGTCAATCACAGCCTGTGTGCTGGAGCTCCCCTGTCACCTAGACCAATGTAACTATGTAATTTTTCATACCTAAACTTCAGCTTCAAGCCCCCGTCAGGTTTTACTTTTTTTATTTATTTAGATGTCTTAGCCCTATCAGAGAGATGTTCCTTTACTCCCCTTCACTAGAACAGGTTTCGCTGCTGGAAAATGTTTCCCTCATCAAATGTGACAACTCTAAAATGGTGGACTTCCCATCACTAACTACTGTACACTGGAGACAATGTTACCTGGGATCAATAAAGTGGGTAAATCTCAGCAATATGGATAAATTTCGAAGAATCAAAATCAATGAATAATTGGAGAAGATGGAAGGAACACTGGCTCCCTATAGTAGACCATAATTTCTCATCAATATTTAAAAGGAAAGAAGTCTGGTAGATACCATCCATGGCAAGATGCTACAGGGAAAAGGGAGTTTTTTGTCATGTGTCAAACACAAGGTCCATAGCCTGAATATGGCCTGCCAGGCCATTTCAAGTGGCCCTTGCTCCCCTCCTGCAGCTGTGGCACCCCCCTCATCTCTGCCCTGACATTGTCTCCTACACCAGATCCTATGCTTTCCTATGCAGCTGCAGAGAGGCTCGTCTCTGCCCCCCTGTCTCAGCAGTCAGCTGCAGAGAGGAGGACAGAACTCCCCCTACGGATCCTGAGCCCCTCTTTGCAGCTTCAGCACCCCCTCGTCGCTGCCTCCCCAGGTCTCAGTATTCAACAGATTCTGGAAGCCGACTCCAGCCCTTCTTTGGTTTATCTCCAGACCCTATACTTTCTGCTTCTCAGCTCTGGCCCCAGCTTCTTCCAGATAGCAGCTCAAGGTAAGGGGGGGGTGTACACTTTAAATGTAAAGGACTTGACTTTGGCTGGTGGGGGGGGGCTCTTCCCATCTGATGTAAGGGGGGGTGGGGCGCTCTAGACATCTAGTCTTACAGACACAACCTGCCCTTTGAGAGCAACCATAGTGGTCCGCAAAAAAAAATTTAGTTTGACACCCTTGCTTTAACAAATAAGGCCCACTAGTGTGTGTGTATGTGGTGTGTTTAGGTAGATTTATTACCTGGCGGAGGGGATGAAGAACAGTTGTCAAAAGCACAGCATGAAGAAGACATCGTTATGTTACCATAAGGGGAGCTAACAGATCCAATTCTGTCACACTGGTTTGAAGGTGCACATGACCTGATGAATGTCTTGTTAGAAACTGATCCACCTGTTAATTATATGAAATAAATAAATTTACTACACATTCCCCTGTACGTACGTAAATGATATGAAATGTCAAGAGATGTAAATAATATCCTAATTTCGTTTTCCTCTTGACCTCTCTGCATAGTAATGTGGAGGGGTCCTGCCACAGCACTGGAAAGCAACCTTGAACTCCTGACTCTTGATCTATTGACTTGTATCTGAAATGGCATGCTGTCTTTACCAGCAGTTGTACCTCAGAAGAAGACTTAGATCCTGGAATCTCCTCTAGTTCATATGGTGCGTACTAGAATTAGCACTGCATTGAAAGAAGCTCTTGAATTGTAACTCACCGACAGTGGATTCTGTATATGAGGTTGCACAGACAGAGCCAGTAGGGCAGGTGACACTGTTTCCTGGGCAGTTTGTTGAGTCCATACACTCCAAGCATGAAATGTTATAGCCTACAATTGAGGAATAAAAATAAAAGAAGGCTAGAGTGAGGACACATTTTTGAAGCCTTAGTCTATTGTTCAACCCCTTCCTCCCTAAGGGTAAAATAAATCGAAATGCCTAAAGCCGCGTACACAAGAGCGGAATGTCCGACAGAAAAAGTCAGACGTAAGCTTTTCACCGTCTATTACGGTCATGTGTGTGCCTCATCTGACTTTTTTTTTTGAAAATTGTGATGGACCTAGAAATAGAACATGTTCTAAATATTTCCGACGGAACCAATTCCTGTCGGGAAAACCGCTTGTCTGTATGTTGTTCCGACGGACCAAAAACGACGCATGCTCTGAAGCAAGTACAAGACGGAAGCCATTGGCTATTGAACTTCCTTTTTCTAGTCCCGTCGTACGTGTTGTACGTCACCGTGCTCTGGACGGTCGGACTTTGGTCGGACTTTGGGTTGACCATATGTAGGCAAGAGCGCTTGAATGGAATTCCGTTGGAGTTCGGTCAGAGAAACCTTTGGAGTTTATTCCGACAGCAAAACCGGTCGTGTGTATGCGGCATTAGACCAAGTTTACAACTTTCACGTGTTAGTAAAACTGTACATATCATCACAGCTACTTTGTGCATCCAGGTGGATTATACTATGTTTTTTAAGGACAAATTGGGCTTTCTTTAAGTGGTAAATGGTAATGGATATCTTCTGTCTTTTTTTTTATTATCAAAGGAAAACTGGCTCAAAATAGTAAAAATGTATATATATATTTTTTTTACATTTAGCTGTGAACTTCTTGCTACTACCATAACCTACCACCAAAGAACAACCCAATATAAATTCTCCTGCTCGTGACAATCGCAGTGATACCACATATGTGTATGTTAGTTGTTGTTTGTAGCCGTAGTACAGCCCACAAACAATAGTGCGCATTTTGTTTTGTTTTTATCCTACCTAAAACACACCGACACTAACTGACACTGATACTAAATAAAAGAAAAAAATCCTGTCCAAAAAATACCGACCTTGACCTTTGACCCAAACACTACCTCACATCTTGATCTAGGTTTTTTTAATTTTATTTTATGTAATTATTTTTTTTATCTTTTTCTACACACACTTTTTTTTTCTCTCTCGTCAAGGACAGAGAAAGATACAATGTATCTATCTTGTCCATTCACAGAGACAGAAAACGCGGGGGCGGCTTCACAGTGACTGATCAGAGGTTGTCACAGTGATCAGGTGACCCAGAATCGGACGATCGTTAAAATGGCTCTCGTGAGACTCCGGTCTCTGTGCTGGGAGCGTGCTATTCATCGTGCTCCCGGCACAACGGGAGATATGCAAATATGCAGCTTCACGAAAAAAAAAAAGCCCAGTTCAGTGGGACTGCATATCTGTGTTAAGTCGGCGTCAAGGGGTTAAGATAAGCATTTTCAGAAGCATGATAGAAGGGATGCACCCCCAGAGGAAACTAATGTGCGGTCAGCACAGGCACCTGTTAAATAAAAAGATGCTTCCAAATAGATTCTTCAGGAAAGGCAATATTTAATGATCATAACCCAACCATGGCACCTGCCTGGAGTTTTCATGTTCTCCCTGTGCCTATTTCAATTTCAACCGGGTACTCCAGTTTCTTCCCACACTCCAAAGACATGCTAGTAGGTTAATCTGCTCCTGTCTAAATTGGTCCTAGTGTGTGTAGGTAAGAATGTGAATTAGGAACCCTAGATTGTCAGCTCCTTGAGGACAGGGGTTGATCCGAATGTACAATATATGTGCAAAGTGCTACATAAATTGTCAGCACTATATAAATACCTGTAATATATAAATAGATAAATAAAAAAGAACACGTTACAATACACCATTCATGTGTTTCATGGCTCTTTTTTGGCCACTTTTTCAGGAAAGGTGTACAGTACAGCAAAAGAACACACAGGGGGCGCAAACGCCAAAACGAGCTAAATAAATACTCTCAAAACAACAGATGCAATGCGCATGGCACTCTCTGATGGTCAATCAACGTGGCAACGAATGACCGAGCAATTGCCGATGTCGGGCAACATTGCCAATTGCTCGGTCATCCGTTGCCACATTGATTGACCATCAGAGAGTGTCCGCATTGCATCTGTCTTCTGTGAGTATTTATTTGGCTGTTTGGTTTTGTTTAATAAACCTTGGGTAATACACTAAGCGTTTGTGCCCTGTGTGTTCTTTTGCAGTTCTTTGGATTCCCTTTCTGAGGAGGGCTGCGTGCCTATCCCTGACTGGTGGCTGTTCTTTTGAGTGCTGGAGAAATCGTTTGTTCTATTGCTAGTGTACTTTAATGGGCAGGATCTGTGTGTATCCCTTCAGCCGAAGGTATACTTATAAAAGGAGGTTAACAATGGCAGACCTATTAGATTACTCAAATTATTGGTTTGGGTCATTGGAAAAAAAAACTGCTGTATGGATAAAAAATGCAGGCTGCTAGGAATATACCTGCAGCAGTCTCCCAATTCTTCATGGCCATGCCTAACTTTTCTAACTGGCCAAACTCCAGCACTTTCTGATGGTTCCAAAGCTTGACTTTCCCTTCCTACCTTCTACACATCCCTAGCGGCCTAGTAGACTGTCTTTCATAGTGATGTGCCAAGAGGAACTTAGTGGCAAGCTCGAAGCTACCACCATTCTCCTCATACAGTGTATGAGGTATGAGTAGGCACCTTTAGACAACCACCCTATCATACTTCTTTTTGACATAACTCCTGTAGAGCAGATAAACTTAACATCATATTCAGATCTGTTTGCGCTGTGAGATATTTGGCCAAGATAACAGTTACGTCTAGTGATGTGGCAATAAAAAAGTGCATGGGCAGGGCTTTGTGGCGGGCTCAGATATACCACCATTCAACTGGTACAGTTTAGGCGGCTGCAACAGGTATAGGCACCTTTAGGTAGTCACTCTACTATACATACAGTATGTTATACTATTTGTACATACCTCCTGTAGGGCAGATAAACTTAAAATCAAATTCAGATCCTTTAGCGCTGTGAGACAGTTGGCCAAGATAACAGTTACTTCTAGTAGTACAGCCAAGCATGACAGATGGGGTTCCTGTTGTAGGAAAAAAAAACTGCTTTTGAATTGTTATACAAATGAGAAAATGCTAAATTCTAAGATGATAAACAACTGATGATAATACAGTACAGCTAAAACATCAGTGGAATGGAAAATCGCTGTAGACATACCCAACAGTTTTTCAGTGTGGACCATACAAACGGTCTCACTCCCAGTGCATTGCATGATAGTCTTCGCTGTACACCATTCAGAATTACTAGACATACAGGCAGGACATGTCACCCCATTGGCTGTTGAATTAAAGCTTGACCCTGTGAGATTTTAAATAATTGAGAAAATAACTGAGGCAATCCTTGACTGTAAACATATTTTTGGCTAGTGCAACCCAACATTGCCTAACAATATCCCATGTAGTTTAGGCTTAATATTGAATTTCAGGATGAGCTTGATATGTTATTCTTTCTTATATGGGATGGATGGTGGTAATATGGTGGTTTTAGTAATTTTACAACTTTTTGGAAAAGAGGCAAATTGCTACAGACAACTGAGATAGTATTAAAAAAAAAAAACAATGACATTTTCAATTCAACAGAAAAATCAACTCAACCCAAAAACTGACATGGTATACAAATGGTCACTTACAAGTTGGATTGTTTAGATTGCAGTTATTCGTTGAACAGATGGTCATCATTCTTAATGTGCCGCCGGGAAAGGTGGCGCTACTGGAGATTCCACACTGGTATATTGGTAGACATGCAGTCCTATTTATTTCAGAACTTGCGCTACCTGCAAAAGAGAATAATTTCTTATTAAAGAGGACCAGTCTTTCCACATAGTGATGTTACTCTAGTACAGTTGTGGAAAATGCTTGTTCAACTTACCAACAGTACTTAGAGTTTGAACTCTTGCACAGATGGTGCCAGTAGGACAGGTTACATTGGTGTCTGGGCAATAGGTGTTGCTAGAATTGCCTTAAATTAGAAAAGAACAACAATTAGTCTCTTTCTCTATCCAATTACACATTTCCTTCACTTTTCTCCTAGGATTATGTGAAAGCAAGGGCAAGTTATTCCTCTGGGAAACTGTTTCCATGATAATTGGAATGAATGGATCACACACTTCGGTAAATGGGTTCAAATATTTAAATATTTGCTAATGGCTTTCTTCCTGTACCAGCTCATTTAAACTCAGAACTTCCAAACCAGAAGTCCTATTGAAGTTAGCGAGAATCCAAACCAGCCCCCAAAAAGTGTTATTATTATGCAAAATTGTGCAGATAGGTTTGGGAAGCTTCTGCAACCCTACCTGAGAAGATGATGGCTGTAACAAATGGAAACAATTAGATACAATCCAGGGAAATCAGAAAAAAATAAACCAAGAGAAGCTCCTTACAGCCCTCAAAGCCGTTTTCAAACAAATATGCATTCCCATAGGTTTTCATTTAGATCCACAGTTTCTATAAAACACTACGAAGTAACAAGCTAGACGAAAGCTAAAATGAAGTGGAGGTGAAATAAATGAATGTTCCCATTCGTTTTTATATTTTTGTTTACTGTAGGCTTAGTTTAAGAAATTGCAGGTAGTGGGTTGCATGTCTGTATTCATTTATCAAATTTTTATAGAATACCTCCACAATAGCAAGTAGACTGGTAAGAAATGTTAGTTCCATTGACACTGTATTTCTGAGTGCTGCAGATATTTTGGTTGGCACAGCCTCTAATGGAGGACCTGCTTCCTGTAATATGAAAATAATAATCCTTTTCAAAAAAATACTTATAAGACACGTATAATATTACATTTTCAATAATATACACTCAACAGACCAAAAAGAAGAAAAACACGTTGAAAATATGGTAATAGGAGCTTAACGTTAAAAAAAAAAAAAAAAAAGACTCACCGTCTATGTCAGTAGAGTAAAGAGCACATACTTTCTCCTCTCCGGTACAGTCAACAGTCTTTTCTTCGTAACACCAACTAGAGGAAGATGACTGGCAGGTCGGACATGTCACTCCATTGGGTTCAGAACTGACAGATGGTACTTAAAAAAGAGACAAAAATATGTTTTTTTTTTTTTTTAAAGCTGATTGCAGGGTGTATATTCTAACCCACAGGCCATTGGTGTTTCAATAATATCATCTACAGTAGATCAGGCTTTCTCCACCCGGGTTCCTCCAGAGGTTGCTAGGGGTACCTTAATAAATGAGCAATTTCTGACTCTCAGATAAGTTCCCACTGGCTCTTTAGATCTTTTTAAAGATCTGTAAGGGGAGAATTCTTCCCAATGAGACCTCAAGTACAAGGAGCATTCTTCCATCACGCTAATGTATCATGTGTTGTAGCTATAGTCATTTTTAGCAGAGGTTCCCTAGGACCAAAAGGTTATTTCAAGGGTTTCTCTGGGATGAAAATGTTGAGAAAGGCTGATCTAGACGCTGGATCCAAGCATTTTGACTCTGAACTTTTTTTTTTTTTCAGAAGAAAAGAAAGGTGTATATGGAAAGAGATGAATGATTCTTTATCAAGCAAATCATTGCAAAAGATTGAAGACTAATCTGCCTATCGCACTGTAGGAAAAAATACATTAGGGTGAGCTTTCAGATGCAGTCACCAATAGAAGGAAAGTACTATGCTATTGTAATGATCAGATGGCATCCCCTGCCATCTGCTGGATGAAACTCAGTACCACGGCATAGTCAATCTGTTGCTGCACACCTGACCTCAAGTATAATTGCGTAAATTAGGCTGAGAAAATGTAAGGAGTGCCTGATCAGATATTTGTATTTCCACATGTCTGGCAACTCCCTGCTAATGGATTATTCTTTCTATGGACTCTTCTTTGGTCCCTTGGTTCCTGTCTTTGCCTGCCTGTTGTCTGCTCTGACCTCAGCTAATACTTTGACCATGCTTTTTTAGACACCTTCCTTGACCTTCAGGCAGTTGGATTATGTTCCTGCTCTGCGATTCTGTATTGTGTTTGATTCTGCTTGTTGTCAGCGGTCACCCTTCAGTAACACCCAGGATTCACATAGGAGTTGTCATGGCCAGTGTCAGTGCTTTTTTTTATTAGAGAATAGGTGCAGGAACTCCCTCTTTTTGAGTCACCCCTTGTCTCCAACGCTACCCGCCTCCAAGCACCATTCCTTAATTCCACACCCCTACCCACCTCCCAGTACTGCCCTCTTTAGAGAATACAGAACCAAGTAACATTTGTGGCATTAAGTCATTTGTATGGAATTTGTTAATGATAAAAAAAAGAGGAAAAATAGATCCCCTGCAGTCAGCAAAAATAGGTCCCCCAGCAACAATGGACCACCTGAAAAAAAATACCCCCACTACAACAACAACAGATCCCTTGCAGCCAGCATCAGCAGACCCTCCAGAACACAGCAACGATAGACTCCCTAGAAACAATAGATCCCCCAGAAACAATGGATCACCTGCAGCAAAATACCCCCAGCAGCAACAACAGATCCCTTACAACCATCATCAGCAGACCCTCGAACAGCCAGAAATGATAGACCCCCCCAGCAACAATGGATTACCCGCAACAGTAGACCCCTGGCAGCAACAACAGATCTCCCTGCAACCATCATCAATAGACCCTCCAGCAGCCAGCAACAATAGACCCCTCCTTCAACAGTAGATCCCTCCCACTAACAAATTACCCTCCCCAGTAACAATAGATACCCCACCAGCAACTACAGACCTCCCCAGCAACAATAGACCCCCCCATCCCCCTGCAAAACTAGATCCCCTCCAGAGATAATAGATTCCCCAGAAGCCAGAATCAATAGACCCTGCAGCACACCCCAGCACCCCTTGCCATTACATACATTCAGTGCTTGAAGTGCCAGAACTGCATTCCCCCATGTTCCAGCTGAAAAAAAAGCCCTGGGCAGTGTCATTACTGGGAGCTTATGCCAGAGTATATGGATAAGAAAGAAGAGGGTGCATGTGATGATCCCTTGGGGGATACAAGAAAGATAGTAATTTTTTGTGTAAGCTCCTGGTCGAAAGTGTGCAGACATAGCCAGTACATATAAAGATAATTAAAAAAATGTATTAAATTATAAATCTAATCAGTCAACACAAAGTAAACATAGGTAAAATTGTACCTAAAAATTGTATATTTTCTTACCTGCCAGAATGGATGCAGTGCAGTTCTCTGTATAGCAACACGAGGTGGATGTCTTTACGTTACCATAAGGACTACTAATGCTTCCGACTTTATCACAGACACTGGAAGGTGCACATGTGCGGATGTACCTTGTAGAGTTTGATCCACCTGTGACCAATTGACACCAAATCATTTTATTTATATGTGATTCCCTATGCCATTTGTGTAAAGATACAAACCTTTACACTTTAAAAAAAATATAATAAATAAATGTAGCAAAAAGCCCTTGTGTGCCGCTTTAAGAGCAAATTACAGTTTTAGGAGCCTCTGGATGGAGTAGCATGCAACCTACTCACCAACCTACGTTCCTGCCATTGTGTATTCTTGCTAAACTTAGTCAGTTCAATTCAATTTATAGCATCATTGTAATTAAAATAAAATCACTAGAATTCAGTCTCATCAGTCTAAAATCAGGACCTTTACAAAATGGCGAACAATATGTGGGCACTCCATTGAAGGAGAAGTCCAGCCTGGGCTCATTGGCTAGGCTTCTCCTGAGGGTCACAGGAGTGCAATGACGTCACCAAGATCAGTCCAGGCACCGCGTCATCCCGACTCTGGAAGTCTGGATCTGCCAGGTGCCTGGACTGATTGCAGTCTCATCCTCTCATCCATACCTCCCAACATTTTGAGATGGGAATGAGGGACACCTACCAGCAAACATATGTAGGCATAAGACATGCCCCCTGCCACACCTCCTTAAAGGAGAATTAACCCAAAAAAAAGGTTAATTAAATCCACAAGGGCTTTTTTTACCACTACTATTCCTTTATATTGGCTTTTAAAATGTACAAATGCAGCAATTTAAAATTTGGATGAAAGGTTTAGCACTGGGAAACACTTTTTGAAAGATAAAAAGTGCATTTTATATACAGCTATATAGATCAGACCAAAATGAGGGACAAATGAGGAGGAAAGAGGGACAGAGGGACATTGCTCCAAGTCAGGGACAGTCCCTCGAAATCAGGGACAGTTGGGAGCTATGCTCTCATTGAGCTGCTGAGATGCTGGGATGGACTCGCCCTGTCCCCTCCACAGCTCGGCGCTCTAGTGAGGAGCAGAGCAGGAGAGCTGCTGATTGACAGTCAGCAGCTCTCCTCTCAGGGAGCTGAGAGAACCGAGCCATCAACGGTGTTCGGTGGTTCGGTTCTCAGTGCAGAGATGCTGGGGAACAGATGCAGCATCAGACTGATGCTGCATCCACCTAGGTAAGTGAGAATATGGGAAAAAAGCCAAGCCCATAGTTCTCCTTTAAAATTTTGAGCACAGGTGTTTCCAGCATAGGTTGCAGTGGGCACTACAGCATACAATGACATATTAGACAATTGTGCTCTTCTAACCTTGTGGTAACAGTTTGGTGAGGACCTTTTTCCGCTCCAGCGTGACTGTGCCCCTGTGTACAAAGTCAGCTCCATAAAGACATGGTTTGATGAGTCTAGTGTGGAGGAACTTGAGTAGTGTGCACAGAACCTTGACCTCAACCCCATAGATCATATTTGAAATGACCTGGAACACTGCCTGTGATCTAGGTCTTCTTATCCAAGATCACGCAAAACAGAGAAATACACTCAGCGCTGCCCTTGTCTTAGCAAAGGGACAATTATCTCAATGTACTCAGCTAAAATAACATCATATATTTCCGGAGGTTAGGAATAAAATAAAAAACTCAGTCACTGGCTAACAATCAGGGCTGATACGAGGCTGCCTTCTCAAGTAGGGCTGGGAACCCAGGTTCTGTGACAAAAGAGGGGAAGGGAAGAGAGGAGCTAAGCAGCCACTGGTGTAGCACAATTTTATTATTAAAAAGTAAGTACACAAGTATATGCACTCACAATGGGTAACAGGCAGTGGGATGCAAGAGGAAGTCTCTCGGGAGCAGTCCAGGGAAAGCTGAAGCCAACAATGTAGAGAACCGTTGAAGCAGCAAAGCTGGGATTTAGATGTTCTTATCAGTCGATGCCACGGAGAGAAAGAACTGCCAAGCTCAACAAATGACCTGTCAGTCCAACGAGCAGTGTAGCCAATCGGGATGCATTGCAGAGGCAAGGCACGCCTCCTTCATCAGCCATCAGCTGTGTACTTACTTTTTAATAATAAAATTGTGCCACACCAGCGGCTGCTATGAGCCACTCTATTCTTCCCCTCTTTTATCCAAGATCAGTACCTGACCTCGTGCTTTTGGCTGAATAAGCACACATTTGCAAAGACACACTCCAAAATCCTGTGAAAAATCTTCCCAAAGGAGTGGAGGCTGTTATAGCTGCAAACCCGGGGGAACTTAATATTAAAGGAGAAGTAGGGCCAAAACTATTTTGGTCACACTTCTCTTGCGAACAAAGTGCACTCCTGTGACCCATATTCAGTTGATAGAGGACTAAAGTCTGCTGCCGGCTGAAGTCACTTTATCGGTTCAGGCTCTGGATGGATGCTGAGTTTAATGTCTGGATCCACCAAGATGCCCGGACCCCCAGCTGGCTCAGCCTCTCAGTGAATTGCTGAGAGCCTGAGCTAGTCTCTCCCAAGCCCTCCACAGCCCAGAGCTCCACTGAGTGCTGGAGGGGCAGAGCAGAGAGGCTCACTGCTCACTGAAGACCACGAACTGAGCGATCAGTGGTCCTTGATAACTCAGTGTAGAGGCGGAAGGGGACGGATGCAGCTGGGATTGGTGCTGCAGCCATCTAGATGAGTATGATTATTTGTTATTTTCGATTCCCAAAACTCTTTTTTAATGCCCATAGTTTTGGGAGTGGGATGTCCAACAAGTTCACATAGATGTGACGGCCATTCATACACCAACTTTTGACCATATATTGTACATTAAAAAAATGAATTTCGTAAAAATGGAGAGGGTAGAGAGTATGTCTACATTGTAGGAGATTTCTGATTCACCAAAAAAAAACAAAAAAACAATGGGAATTGGTTACATATATTTGCAAGTTTGTGGAAACCACAAACTATTATCAAGGAGTATTTACAAGGGTGGTGCCACTAAAATATTTATGGATGCCAAAATAATGTCAAATGTAAAAGTGACCAATGTTTATTGGTGGGTATCCTAATTGGTGGATCAGTCCACTGAAATCTTAATGAATGTGGATCCTGAGGACTCCCAGTAGGAGTGCCGAAACGCATTGGATGGAGTTTCTGATGGCATAATTTCTGGCCCATGGAGTGCACATCGGCCACTTCACTTTTGTTTAAAGTTTGAAGCTGGTTTACCTAGTTTTTTATGTGAGTTCAATGATTTTACATGTTTACAAGCAAAGGAGGAGTCCCGGAAAATTACCATCTAAGCTGTTTTTGACTCCTATGCTAACAGCAAGGGGTCACTGATGAGTGTGGGAGTAACAGAGGGGTCACAGAGAGTATGAAAGCACTTATTGGATGTTTTTATGCACTGAGAACTTTTTTTGTAAAAGCAATTTATATTGATGGACTGACTTTACACTGTCTGGATGGTTTAAAGGAGAAGTACAACCAAAGCTTGTTTGGCTGTACTTCTCCAGTGGATCACAGGAGTTCAGTTCGTTTTGCACTCCTGTGACCCGTTTTCAGCAGACAGGGGGCCGAAGTCCTCTGTCCGCTGATGTCACAGAGCCAGTTCAGGCTTGTGAAAGATGGCAACAATGGAGTCGGGATCCGCCCATGTGCTGGGGCAGTCACCCGGCTTAGCCTCCCAGCGAGCCGCTGAGAGCCTGATCCGGCCGCTCCCGCCCCCTCTACAGCCCAGCGCTCCAGTGAGCGCGGGAGGGGGGCATAGCAGAGAGCTGTGACTGACAGTCACCAGCTCTCTGCTCAGGGAGCTGTGAGAACCGAGTGATCTGCGGTATTTGATCGCTTGGTTCTCAGTGTTAGAGCTGGCGGGGGACAGATGCAGCATCGGACCGATGCTACATCCACCTAGGTAAGTAACTAAAATAGAAAAAAAAGTCCATACTTCTCTTTTAAGCACCAAACAGCTTTATGCACTGAGCACTTTTCTTGAATTAATTTACACCCATGGGTTGAATTTATAAACTTCATGTTTGCATTTTTTGGGGGGAAGATTATTTGGGACATAGATTTTCGGCATTATACATTTTATTATCACAAATTAATAGAAATGGTGCCTATTATGTATGAATTGTAGCTCTGTGAATACGATTTTTGGTTTGGTTAGGTGTGCCTAGGCCACTTATGAACATCTGCTATGGTAGAGGGTGTTGTATTTAAAGGGGTAAATAATAGTAGGGTTAGCGCAGGTTTTTTGGAGTTAGACATGTTTTGAGTAGACCTAACCTTTGAATGAAACTCACCTGCAGTGGATTCTGTATATGAGGTTGCACACGCATAGCCATTAAGGCAGCTCACAGCAAAACCTGTGCAGGATGTGGAGTTCGTAGACATGCATTCTATGCAGTTGAGAGAATGGCCTGGTTTGGGGAATAAAAGGGTTAAATTTGGCATTGCAGTGCAGGCTTAAGTAAAACAGTAATATTGTAAATGTATTGTTCTTAAAACGGAACTAAACCCATCAATGTAACTGTTTCCCAGAACAATTACAATCTAAGGCATGACTTGAATGATAACAGTTACTTGTGCTCTGAACTGAACTGTCAAGCCATCAATGGCTGGTGTCATAACTGACATGTTCAACACCATGGCAACTACAGATTAATCAGAGGTTAGGATGGCCTTTTCCTTTCCTGTAAAGTTTAGAGGGTTTAGTTTCACTTTTAATTTTTAAGGAAATTTCTAAATTCTGTATAATTGTATTCTATTTGTATGGTTTGCCTATGTATTGCACACGGCACTCATTGTGCACACGGCACTAAATATGTTTTCATTACATGTTTGCATTCTTTCCAGTCCTGATTAGAATTTAGCCTGCTTATGTTACGCCCCTTGTTTCCATAAAAGTACAATTGTAATATTAATGTGATACCTACATAATCATGTGTATAAAAACCTTTAATTGCATCAAATAAAACAGAACAGTTATTTGGAAATACTGCCTACTGCAGTAGTAGTGTTCCCTACTGCAGTAGTTATTATTAATTTGGAACCATTAATCAATATGAGGATAGGATTTGCCTATCTATAACATTTCCAGAAAATAAATACATTAACATACACTGATGCTGTGTCAACTTACAGATATTTAGATACGTGTGTATTTTATTATGCGTGGTCTGGCTGATTACATCTTAAATAGGGACGTTTAGACCAAACACTGGCTGTTCAGAAGTTCATCTCAATGCTGAATGTTTAGGGCATACACCATGAATGAATGTGACAGCTTCCAGCTATCTATGGTTGCTAAGGAAGCAGCATGTGCTTTCACCCGCTACATCCTTACCAACCATTGACATCCCCTGGCACACAGACTCCTCCAAAGATATACCCACAATACATGTCAAACAAAGCCAAAGAAAATTCCCAGCTCAACTCACCAAACAGCCTTCAAAGAACCAAATTATCCTATCTAACAGTTTTCATTACCCACAATACATAACAGACCCTTAGGGGTTGTTTTACTAAAACTGGAGAGTGCAAAATTTGGTGCAATTTTGCATAGCTTAACCACTTCCGGACCGCCGCACGACTATATATGTCCTCACTTTGAGGACGGATATCGTTGTTATGACAGCAGCTAGCTGCTGTAACCCCAGTATTGCCGTGTTCGGCCGGCGGTCCGCTACAAGATAAAAGTGGTCTCTGCGGCGGATTCGCAGCGAGATCACTTTCACTGCCAGTGGGAGAGGGGCCGCCCCCCTACCGCTGCCATCCGGTGCCCTCCGACGCTTACCGGAGCCGCCGGCAGCGGCGGAGGCGATGCGATCCGTTCACTGATTGTGCATGGAGACGAGTAAGGGGAAGATGGCCCCCACCCATCTCCATGACACTGCAGGGCGAAAGCGACGTCAAAACGTCACTTCTACCCATAGCTCTTAAAGGACCTTTTTTTTTCATTATTTTAAATGACAATTTTTTTTTTATTGCATTTTAGTGTAAATAGGAGATCTGAGGTCTTTTTGACCCCAGATCTCATATTTAAGAGGTCCTGTCATGCTGTTTTTCTATTACAAGGGATGTTTACATTCCTTGTCATAGGAATAAAAGTGACACAATTTTTTTTTTTTTTTAAAAACAGTGTAAAAATAAAAAATAAAAGGTAAAACAAATAAGAATTTTTTTTTTTAAATGCGCCCCGTCCCGCTGAGCTCACGTGCAGAAGCAAATGTATACGTGAGTAGCGCCCGCATATTATAACAGTGTTCAAACCACACATGTGAGGTATCGCCGTGATCGGTAGAGTGAGAGCAATAATTCTAGCCCCAGACCTCCTCTGTAACTCAAAACATGCAACCTGTAGAATTTTTTTAATGTCACCTATGGAGATTTTTAAGGGTAAAAGTTTGTCGCCATTCCACGAGCGGGCGCAATTTTGAACCGTGACATGTTGGGTATCATTTTAACATTATCTTTCACAATATAAAAAAAAATGGGCTAACTTTACTGTTGTCTTTTCTTTTAATTCAAAAACTGTATTTTTTCAAAAAAAAGTGTTCTTGAAAGACCGCTGCGCAAATATGGTGTGGCAGAAAGTATTGCAACGACTGCCATTTTATTCTCTAGGGTGTATAAAATGTATAATGTTTGGGGGTTCTAAGTAATTTTCTAGCAAAAAAAAATGTTTTTAACTTGTAAACAACACATCTAAAAAAAGAGGCTTGGTCCTTAAGTGGATAATTGAACAAGCTGAAGTTAGAAGCCAATGGACTACCATGCACAACTGCACCAAATTTTGTATTCTCCAGTTTTAGTAAATCAGCCCCTTAGAGTCTGCTATATATTTTGAGGGACCTTTGGAGTCTGTGAGTTATTTTTCTTGTTAAAAAGGAAGCCAAGAGGGAGATCTCATTTTACATTTTTTTACAATTCTTTTTTTTTTGCATTGGCATATGTTCCCCACACGCCTCCCCCCTTTATGCTATTGCTTGACACTCCTTTGCCTTTTAGCCCAGAAAATGGCATTTCTAATATGACAAATTTGACTTTCATGGATTTCAATAGAGTTCTTTGAAGTTCACAGAACCCTGCTCGACCGAACCCAGGGCAGTTTATCTCACCACTAATCTTAGGGCCAAAAACATTTTACTATGCTACAGTAGGGAACATCTAGAAGTGTTAATTGGGTTTTATCAGTGCCCTGAAAAATTTACCTTTTTCCTTGAATTCCTTCTGAAAAAAAACAAAGCACTTCCAATTGAGCATGCCGAGGCATTCCTGCAACCTGAGCCTCACAGCTTTATATCTGCAGTGTGAGATCAGCTAAGACACTGTTGACCCTGACTGCTAGTCTTAAGCCTGGTAAACACCACTAGTTTTTTTTTTTTCAGAACACTCCAGTTAACACTCTCAGCCATTGGCTGAGAGCGCTGATCGGGAGCCGGTTGACTGCTGGGTTTTCCAGAATGGTCATCTGACAGAAGCTGGCCAAATGGTTGGCTTCTGTCGCACTGGCTGCCATAAACAAGGGCCAAATGGTTTTATTGAACGGGCCGATGTCGCCTAACATTCGAGCCGTGTGTACTAGGCTTTAGGAATTATCCCTATGTTGTCACTCAATCATCGTTCTCCTTGCTGGAGGCTTTGATATGAGGAAGGAAGGTCCTGCCTATACCAAGATGGCCACGTCCGCGAGAGACACAGTGCAGAACAGGGTAAATAAAAAAAAAAGAAAAGAACGACAAAATTGTTTAGCTTTTTATACACTTATACACAAATTTTTTTTTTATATGAATGAAAAACTTTTCATACACTTTTATACACACACAAAAAAAAACGCTGTGTTAAAGTGTATGTATAATCAAAATGTCTGTTTAAGAGGCGCTTTTCAGCCACTAGAGGGGCACTTTTAACCCAAAAGAAGGGGGTTAAGAACTCCTGTGTTGTGGCGCTTCATTCCAATGGGAAGGGGCGTTTTGGGAGTGCCCCAAAGATGCTGCTTGCAGGACTTTTTCTAACGTCCCGCTATCGCACCGCCCGGGTGTGAAAGCACCCATTGCAGAGAATGGGAGGCAGTTTTCAGGTGCTTTACAGGCGCTATTTCTACTGCTAAAATGCCTGAAAACTGCCAAAATGTAAAAGGGGTCTAAAAGCAAAACCTTTTTTTATAGCTTTAGACAGAGTGGAGAGGGATTAGAACATCTGCTACATTTGTATTGCTACCTCTGCCCTCGTTAGGGAAATTCACCCTCTCTATTTGTCCTGTTTTCCAGTATCATCAAGTAACAAAAAATCAAAAATTCCGGGTTGTCCCCAGAACAGTAATAGAGGGGAAATCTTCCAATGGGGTCATTAGTTCTGGTGACCTGTGAAGCCCAATGGATTTCCCTAATTTTTAGAGATTTCCTCTCACTTCCTGTTTTAACTATGGGACAGGAAGCAGAGGTAAATATCCCCAATGGGACACAAAATCGTAAAAAAAAAAAAAAAAACTAACAGGGGTTATATCTAAAATGAAAAAAAAAAAGTTCCCTATAGTTCTACTTTAAAACTTCCGTCTGGGTTTTTGTCTGTGTCCTTCTGGGGAGATCTCTTTTCATTTCCTGTCTTGGATACACAACGGGAAGAGGGGATCTCAACAGGGAGAAAATTCCTATCTTCTTACTTCTGTCCTTTTTGGAAAATGTAAACTCACTTCCAGCTCTTGACAGTTATAAAATGTAGGGTTTTTCATGATACCATGATAAACAAACAGAGTGAATCTCCCAAGCGGGGACACGGACATCAATACAATTTTGGCAGGGGATCTAACGCTCCCTCGTTTCATCCAAAATTAACAAAATTGTTTTGCCCTTACATACACTTTTAATTCTTTCCATTTCATGTGTGTTGCAGGCCTCTAAGACTGTGAACACAAATTATTCATACAATGAAAAAATAACCCAAACTTATTCGAGAAAACTAAACCTATCTAGACTGGGAGAGGGATCTCAATGCTTCCTTCTCAGACACACAGTGCAGTAAAGCTCTACAATATACATATTCCATCACAAAATGCACCAATCTTTGGGAGCTCTCTCACAAAATCATGCAAAGATGGTATCTAACACCGTATAGAATTGCCAAGTTTAGCCCTTCCATATCTCCACTGTGCTGGAGGGACTGCTCTCAAGCGGGACTATTTTTCATATACTATGATCATGTGGCAAACTATCAAAATTTTGGTCCAGGATATTTACAATCTTCTGCCAAGTGACAGGCCTATCTATACAGCCTTCTCCATCATTGGACCTTTTAAACGTAGGCATAGAAGACACACCACCACTCCTTAGACAATATACCTCACACCTATTTCTGGAGATCTCCAAATCCATCAGAGGTAACTGATGCTGTACGCACACTCTCTACTCATTACACATATGGGAGCATGCTAGCTTCAGACAGTAACTGGGAAGCCCACAGAGTTTCTCAAAAATTGGCAATCTTTGTCAGACTGGTATAAATCCCACAAGACGATGTAAGGCATGACGAAAATAATCTCTTCTACAGCGACGAATCCTGTGCTCAAAGATGTTGACTTGCCCTAATGCCGCATATACACGACCGGACTTTTCGTCAGAATAGACTCTGATGGTCTTTTCAACGGAGTTCCCACAGAGTTCCCACGGACTTGCCTACACACGATCACACCAAAGTCCGATCGTTTAGAACGCGATAACGTATGACGGGACTAGAAAAAGGAAGTTCAATAGCAAGTAGCCAATAGCTGCCCTTGCGTCGTTTTTGGTCCGTCTGAATAGCATACAGACGAACGGTTTTCCCGATAGGAACTGATTCCGTCGGAAAGATTTGAAACGTGTTCTATTTCCAGGTCCGTCAGAATTTTAGAAAGAAGAGGTCCGATGAAGCCCACACATGATCGGAATGTCCGACGGAATGATTCCGTCGGACCTTCTCTGCCGGAAAGTCCGGTCGTGTGTACGCGGCATTAGTAGTTGAGCCCTTTTAAGGGCTTTCTTCCCTTTCCTTGTTTCCCCTCTCCTTGTTTACCGCTATGTTTTACCTGTTACCATTTTTTACTCCCTTATGCAATAAGATTTATATGTTCTTGGTGAATTGCAGCCCATAGCACTCAGTCTTGTATATTCCAACAAAAAGCAAGATGATATGGTAATAGCTTACTTTAACTGTAGTGAATAGAATGGAAACAAAGGGTTAATCGTGTTGTCCTTCCGTCAGGGCACAGTTTGTTCCCAGATGGGGTATCTGGAGGCATCGGACAATTCCCTTCACCCAATGTTTAGCATATAAAACTTGTTTTAGGGTTCACTTATAGGCTTGGTTTCCATTAGTGCAACTTTTCATGCGACTAAAAAGTCGCATGACAAGTCGTACCCCATGATTTCAAAGTAGTCCCTGCACTACTTTGGTCCCACTTTGATGCGACTTGAGGTCCATAGACCTCAAGAATACACAGGCATTGCTTCAAGTCGCGGCAAAAAATCGCGGTAAAATTGCGGCAAAAAATTGCGGCATAATCACATGACTTTGGGGTTGCAATAGTGGAAACCGAGCCATACTGGTTATGTTATTATCAATTTTTACACATGTGGTACTATTTTCTATGTCTCGTTATATGGCAGTCAATGCACATTTTCCTTGTATCATTGATAATTCTGAATAAAAATTATTGAACTAAATAATAACCCAAAAATGTAATTGACACTTTGTGGTAATCCTGGTGATATCAGTCCATTTCAAAGATCATCTCAGAAATACTATATATCATGGTTACACCCCAAAGCTTTGAAGCTCTATAATTGCTCTTGATGCTATGAGGTGAGTCACAATATGCCAACATTTCAGAAACAAGGAGGAGAAATTACATGATATAGTCACCTGGCTGTCCAAGGAGAGGTTTGGGTGAGGCACTGGTTATGAATCATCTACCAGTAAAAAGAAGTCCTTAGTGGAGCCAGATGGCTTTGGTTCGGTGGCTCTTCACAAAGTGAGAGCCTCTTAAAATAGGGGTCACCAAAATCAAGTAGTCTTTATCAGCTAATTCTGATTCAGTGGATCAAAGACTCATCTATTGATGAATCTTTGATCCACTGATTCTGCTCCCATCTGACTTTTTGTGCTGTAAACCCTGGTGATTGTGGCACTTCAGAGTCCTTAAATATGTAATTATACTTAAGCCATGAGGAAGAAGAGATCTTTGGGTCCTCAAATGTGTTGTCCTTTACCATAGCCACTTACTGGGCTAATAAATCACTTTAGGGCTATTGAATTGATTTTTTTGGTGTAATTGTATAAAGTTACTTGGTTAGTTGAGTTGAAAAAAGATACCTGTCTATCAATTTCACCCCCAGAAAAATAAACAACCCACCATTAATGCAAAGTAAATAAAAAACACTTCTATAAAACAATCTAATTTTCTCCAACAGGAAAAAAAAAATCCTGGTCTTGCAGGACAATTTACCGTATTAGTCCCTGGATCAACTTTTTGAAATATGTTTTATACAAAGTAGTTGCTTAGGTATTCTATCACACATTCACATTATTTGAACAACTGTGTCAAGTACTTCGACCTCCTGGGGAAGAATATTCCAGATTTGTGCAGCTCCTGCTGAATAAATCTTTTGTGTATGTGGAGGTTAGGCCTCTTTTCTTCCACCAACAAAAGATTCTAGTGCCGTTTGTGTTGACCTTAAAGTGGTTCTAAAGGCTCAAGGTTTTTTTATCTTCATGCATTCCATGCATGAAGATAAAAAACCTTCTGTGTGCAGGAGCCCTGAGCCCTGAGCTTCATCTCGATACAGCGATGTGCATGAGAGCCTCTCTGAATACTCTAACTCCTCATTAGCTGAGACAGTTAATCACAACCAGTGAGCCACTCAGAAGAGGGAGGGGATGGGGCCGCACCACAGCTCTGTGTGTGAATGGACATGCACAGCCACAGCTCAGGATTGAGCCTACTTGGGTGCCCTCAGAACAAGCTGCTTGCTCTGGGGGCACTTGGCGGGAGGGAGGGGCCAGGAGCGCTGGCGGGGGACCTGAAAAGAGGAGGATTGGGGCTGCTCTGTGCTAATGCACTGCACAGAGCAGGTAAGTATAACAAGTTTGTTATTTAACCAGTTGCCGACCGCCGCACGCCAATATACATCGGCACAATGGCAGCGGTAGGCAAATGGGCGTACCTGTAAGTTCCCTTTAAGAGCCGGGGGATAGCAGGCGCACGCCGTCGCATACAACGTGACCATGCTAGCGGGACCAGCGGACTCGATGTCCACCGGCCTCCCAGCGATCGTGTCACGGAGCCTCAGGACGGGGAAATGCCTATGTAAACAAGGCATTTCCCCGTTCTGGCTTGTGTCATGACAGAGATCACTGCTCTCTGTCATCGAGAGCAGTGATCGCTGTCATGTGACTTGAAGCCCATCCCCCCCACAGTTAGAATCACTCCCTAGGACACACTTAACCCCTTCATCGCCCCCTAGTGGTTAACTCCTTCCCTACTAGTGTCATTTACACAGTAATCAGTACATTTTTTTAGCACCAATCACTGTATAAATGATAATGGTCCCAAAATAGTGTCAAAAATGTCCGATGTGTCCACCATAATGTCGCAGTCCCGATAAAAATCGCAGATCACCGCCATTACTAATAAAAAAAAAAATTACTAATAAAAATGCCATAAATCTATCCCCTATTTTGTAGACGCTATAACTTTTGCCCAAACCAATCAATATACGCTTATTGCGTTTTTTTTTTTACCAAAAATATGTAGAAGAATACATATCGGCCTAAGCTGAGGAAAAAAATTGTTTTTTTATATAATTTTGGGGGATATTTATTATAGAAAAAAGTAAAAAATATTGCGTTTTTTTTTAAAATTGTCGCAATTTTTGTTTATAGCTCAAAAAATAAAAATGTGATCAAATACCACCAAAAGAAAGCTCTATTTGTGGGAAAAAAAAAGGATGTCAATTTTGTTTGAGAGCCACGTCGCACGACCACGCAATTGTCAGTTAAAGTGAAGCAGTGCCGAATTGCAAAAAGTGCTCTGGTCAGGAAGGGGCTAAAATCGGGGCTGAAGCGATTAAAAAACAAAACAAAAAAAAACAAGACTTTAAAGTGGAGTTCCAGCCTGGGGAAAAAATAGAATAAAAGTCAGCAGTTACAAATATTGTAGCTGCTGACTTTTAATATTAGGACCCTTACCTGTCCAGGGAGGCCGCTATGTCGGCACCCCAAGCTGATCTGTCTATCGGCTTCGGGTGCAGGCACCGGAATTGCAAGTAATAGAAACTGCCAGTGAAGTCTTCAGGCTTCACAGCCGGTTTCCTACTGTACATGCAGTTTGTGAATGGTCCCATTGTCTTCTGAGACACACACAGGTCCCAGAAGGCAAAGGGGGGGGGGAGATGGAGGGCACAAAAAAACGCAGAAGTAACGTACCTCACCGTGGCGGCATGAGATGGAAGAAAACATGCCAAAAAGGTATGAGAAAGAAAAATGTAAAAATTTGAAAACAGGGGGGGATGTGTTTTTTTGTTTCAAACAGAGATCAATTTTTGCCTGGAACTCTGCTTTAATATCGTTTTAAAGTGGAAAAATGTTGACAGTTGTCAATATTCATCGATAAGGGGGGCCTATCTGGTCTTGAAGGGTTGAAGTCATTTGGCATACTGTACAATGAGTGAGTGCAATTAAAAAAAGATTCAGTAGTGATAAGGGCTTGCATGGGTTTCATATTATTTTAGTTAATCCAATACAAATTCACTACTTTTCTCAAGTTAGGCATACACCAGTAGAATGTCATTCAAAAATTTTGTTTTTGCAACATTGTTTAAATTTTCCTAGAGTTAATGGGGACAATCTTTTTGAGTATAGTGAGTGTTAATGCGAAGGATGGAGACATTTTCTTGAGTCTTCTCTGAATGAATGAAATTCTAAGGCAGGCCATAAATTATGCAATTTTCTTTCCTTTCAAACAAGGGTTGAAGGAAAAAAAAATTGCTTGATTTCCCTATTAACGCAATGGGGTTGATTTACTAAAGGCAAATAGAATGTGCACTTTGCAAAGTGCTGTTGCTCCAGAGCTTAGTAAACGAGGTAAAGCTTCACTTTGCAAAGAATGCCCAATCACGTGCAAGGAAAATTTAAAAACAGCCTTTTCACTTGCATAAGATTGGATGATGGAATTCCGCAGAGCTTTTCCTCATTTACTAAGTTCTGGAGCAACTGCACTTGGCAAAGTGCACAGTCTATTTTCCTTTAGTAAATAAATCCCAGTCAGTGTTGATGGAGGAATGACTTCCGCAGTGCTATTGTGTTCTGCCGGTAGGGAACCTTCCCCACCAGCAGATTACAATGATTTCTGCTGGCAGCTATAGCCGCCGGCAGTGATCTGGTGAAAAACCCTGACAGGCTGGCTGTAATGAAGTCGATTGATTGATCCACTTCAGTACAACCAGCTTTCCCATAGATGGATCGAAATTTGGCTGGTTCCTGCTGAACCGGGCACATTTTGATCCATCTATGGTCAGCTTAACTCTGAAGGTGGTTCCCAAGCAGAAAAAAAATTGCAACTATTGTAATGCCCATATGTTTGGAAAACTCTTAATTTGGAAGTAGAACTTTGTCTATCACAAAGATTTACTTGTTTGCGCAAGCTATTATATATGCTATAGGAATGTATAAAATATAAAATAATTTCCAATAACATTTTGGTTGTAGTATATTGTGTGCTTTCAAGTAGATTGAAGCACATTTTAATACATTCATAATATCCGGTATTTTGAAGTGTTAGAGTGCAACATAATGCCATGGCAATCAAACTAAAACTGAGCATTTGTTGAGTCCATGATGGTACCATCGAATGCACTGAAAAACTATTTTCCTGAATTTTCATTTAAACATTTGAACAAAATTCCACTGGATTATGGCCTGCTTTTTTTTTTATAATATTTATTAAGGGTTTTGTAATTTTACATACAAAAAAATCACATAAAAAACAAACATAAACATGAAATGTTCATGTCTCAAAAGGACAACTACCCAAAGAACATTACAGTTGTCCTTACATAGTGCAGTTTTTTTTTCCTCAAACTATTTCAAGAGACTAACTTAGTAATAAGTACCATGAAATCAGTGCTTGGAATAATGCTACAGATCTTGGATTTAATCAAATAAATAATACATACTGTTAACCCCCCCCCGCCCACTCGCTTGCCAGCCAGCCCTCCAGCCCCGCACTTACACCATCCAGGTTGTGGGGGCGGCTTCCCCTGGCTTCCCGGCTTCTCCTCCCAGTCAATCGGCTCACTTCTCCTCCCGGCCAATCTGGTCTTAGGACCCGCTTCCTGTCCTGATTGGCCAGGAGGAGAAGCAGGAAGACAATCGCGATCCCAACATTTGCTAATGTCACAAGTGGGTGGGCTCGGGGCGCAGTGCTCTGCGCCGCAACACCCAACCTTTTTTAAGCCAATTAGAGCCTCAGGCTCTAATCATGTGCTTCTAAAAAAAAAAAAAACTCATAGAAATCCATGCGTCCGGCACCCCACATGGAGATTAGGGGCTGGCACGTGGAGATTAGGGGGCAATGCCTCTGCTCCCCTTATGGACCAGCCGCCGCTGATAGATACATTCTTACTTCTAATGCCGCGTACACACGATCGGACTTTCCGACAACAAAACCGTGGACTTTTGGCTCAAACTTGTCTTGCATACACACGGTCACACAAATGTTGGCCAACAATTAAGCAACGTAGTGATGTACTACATGGTTTTTCAGCTGTTTAGCGCCTCCCTTTGGGCTCCTTCTGCTAATTTCATGTTAGTAGAAGTTTGGTGAGTGTCGATTTGCACTTTTCTTTTTGCGTCTTTCATTTATCGCTTTTCAGTTCGTTTGTGAACGGCCGTTCTTCAACCAGCCATGTTGCGGAATCGGAGGAGATAACGTGTTATTTATTATTGGCATTGGAGTAATTGCTTTGACATTATTTTTTTGATTGAATAATAATGATTTGATTTGGTATATTTTCTATATTTTTGGATGCATAGAATGCACTTTTTGGTTAAGTTCTATTGGCAGATAGCATGTCTAGTTTATTATTATTTTTTTTTAATGCACAATAAAAAAAATAGTGTAGAATAATACTTGGCTGTGTGTTTTACTTCAAATGACAGTTTGGGAGTCGGCAGTTACATTTTATGAAATACAATGTAAAATTGACAAGGGACACCAACATAGTTTTATCTTTGATCTTAAAAACTACGGAAAAATGGTGCTGTGGTAACTTGCCCAAAAAAAATTAAAATAAAGCATAATAATATTATTCTTGATATCACTAGAAAAAAAAAAGCCTTTGAAAATTCGTTTGCCATAACTCCATCAGTATCACCAGCAAAGCAGCTTCATTATTATCCCATTAAAGAAGAAGAGAATTGTGCGCTGCATTTCAAGATTTCATAATTTGCTACGTCACGAATGTTAATTCTCCATTACGAACGCTAGTTTACAAGACCGATCGCTTCTGCTTCTGAGCATGCGTGGACTTTTGTCCGACGGACTTGTGTACACACGAACACGATCAGACAATCTGACAACAAACATTTAGTGGTGGAAAATTTGAGAACCTGCTGGCCAACATTTGTTGGAGGAAAGTCCGACAACAATTGTCCGATGGAGCGTACACACGGTCGGACTTTCCGCCAACAAGCTCACATCCAACATTTCCTGTTGGAAATTCCGATCGTGTGTACGGGGCATTACAGTCCAATACATAGTAAGGTATAACAAATGTATGCCAAAAAAAAGAAAAAAGCAAACAACACTCAGCAATTTGAGGTTTAAAACCAACCCACTGCAAACAGTGGCCTGCTTTAGACTAAAGAATTTCTGAAGAATTCTATATATTGTCTATATACTGTATATGTCTAAATTGGTAAAGAATGACATAGAACAGCCATAGAAGTTCATAACTTTTAAAGTGAAACTAGGAGGGAAAAATACAGATAAGACAGTATGGCAGTTTTTGTTTTCTGAATCTTCTGAATATGACCCGTTGCTCCCACCATAGATCCATGTTTTTTTCCTTTAACTGGCCGATTTGACCAGCAACAGTAACAGTTACAGAGATTATGTGAGAACATTTAACACTATTGGGGCACCTAAAATGACTAGCTTTTATAATAATAATAATAATCATCATCATCAGATAAATATAATAATAATAATAGTAATAAAAAGAAAAACATGTTAATGCAACTGCCCAAAAAGTTTTAGTTGCATGCTGGAGTTAAGCTAGTTTAGGTACCACCATGGCCAAAGGGAGACAACACTCCTGTGTATTTCACTGCAAAAAATGAACAGCTTTGTCACTTTGTTAAAGAAAGTGAAAAAAAAAAAATAGACCTCCTGGGGGACTTAGAAAATCAAAACTGCCGTGTTGATGTTCCTGAAGAAGGCATCATTTACAGCATGTCGTTTTTGATTTTGGATAAAGTTCTACTTCAACTTTCACAAAGCTAACGCACCAGTATAGGGATCCTTTCAGTTTTCAATGTTTCAGCTGAGATCAATGAGATGTGAAAATTACAGTCACATGAATTAAATAAAAAATCTTATATATAAGTGTTCAATTTTTGTGAATTGAGCCCAAAATATTATTTAAAAGAATACTTACAAGGAGCTGTGAGAGCCGACAGTAGGCACAGGATCCCTAATAGAAACATCGTGCAATTTGTTTTTTCTCAGTATCTTGAAAGAGTTACCTTGATCTTAACCTCATTCCAGCAGACTAAAGAGGATCATTAGAGCTGAGTGAAGACACTTACTAGGAATGCGAACCTTCAGGTAAAGGTAGATGTATGTAGGAGTGGCATGCTGTCCCTTTTGAAGCGCCTTAGGGTCTTTTACTACATTTCAAAAAAAGGAGTGCTGACCTTCCTACAGTAAGGCAACACCTAATATGTTTTCAGTAATGTCATAGACTAGGAAGACCTGTCACTGAAATATTGCTCTGCAAGAACGTCATAAAGTTTCCAATACTTAACAATAGGGATGAGCCAGCGGTTTGAGTCAAACGTAAGTTCGACTTGAACATTGGGTGTTCGCTTGTTCTGAAACACACCGAACATATGGGGCGTTTGCGGAAAATTCGAGCGCCGTGGAACTCCTCATAATGCACTGCGAGATGACAGTGCATTGCTGTATAATGATAGGCCAAAGCATGTACCTGACCTGCATGCTTTGGCCAATCCCAGCGCGCTCTGCTGAGAGAGCCATAATTGACCAAAAGCAGGGTGCCTTTGGCCAATCATGGCTCAGGGGGACTAAGTCCACGGCCGTGTGTAGTGTTGTTGGCGTGGACAGAGAGATAGCTTGAGTTAGATTAAGCAGGCAGATTATTCAGTTAGTGGCAGTGTATATATATATATATATATATACAGTCAGTTTAGTAGTTTAGTGTGTAAATATATATATATATATATATATATATATATATATATATATATATATACTCTGCATCCAGTGTAGCCTATATCTACAGTGCATTCTGTGGTGTACAGTTGCTAATACAGTGCAGGTGGTGTTCACAGTATCTAATACAGTTTCTCATAGACGTCAGGCAGTGTATTAATATATATATATATATATATATATATATACATAGTGGGGGCAGAAAGTATTCAGACCCCCTTAAATTTTTCACTCTTTGTTATATTGCAGCCATTTGCTAAAATCATTTAAGTTCATTTTTTTCCTCATTAATGTACACACAGCACCCCATATTGACAAAAAAACACAGAATTGTTGACATTTTTGCAGATTTATTAAAAAATAAAAACTGAAATATCACATGGTCCTAAGTATTCAGACCCTTTGCTGTGACACTCATATATTCAACTCCGGTGCTGTCCATTTCTTCTGATCATCCTTGAGATGGTTCTACACCTTCATTTGAGTCCAGCTGTGTTTGATTATACTGATTGGACTTGATTAGGTAAGCCACACACCTGTTTATATAAGACCTTACAGCTCACAGTGCATGTCAGAGCAAATGAGAATCAGAAAGTTTCTTTTTGTTTGATTGCACGAACGGAATTGAATTATTGGAGCTAGATACCAGGGGATCACCAAGAATTTATTGAGCCAATTTAAGGTGGAATTGGAACATAGGTTGTACTCTATCCATTAAGGGAGATAATCATTTTGCCAGCGATTTCTCTACTTTGTTTATGTTCCACACCAGCTGTTCATATCTAAAATGTAATGTATGGACTTGATATCTATATCCATTTAGGAATACCATATGAATGTCTATATGAATTACCATCTGCATTATATAAGCTTAGCAGTAGTATAAGCAATTTCAAGTATTATTTATTATTTATGTACTTATCATTTTAGCACAGAGCTAGCAGCGTATTTAGCGCACTATCTTATTTCACATATTAACTCCCTTTTAAGTGGCATCGGAACACTACGATAGAGGTGCGGCTTTATACATATTACGTTTATTATTTTGTTGATGTAGAAGTGCACTTGAATTAGTAACACACAACAATTTTTTGAATATTAATTTTTTGAATAATAATTTTTTTTTTTTGATTTTTGAATCACCACATTTTTGAATCACCAGAATTTTTGAATCACCGTATCACCTAGTATCAGAATTCCATTAGCGCTTTAGTTTATTATCATTTTAAATATCAAGGGTCAGGGTTGAAGATTTAGAGTGAAAGAAGTGTCTTACCTGCATATAGAAATGGAAGAAATAGGAAGGTATATTGAATTTCTCACATAAAGTGTTGAAGGTATGCAATCTCCACGTGATGGGATGAACTATGTTTCGGAGCTGAAAGAGAGTTGCGGTAAGCCATGGGAAGACCCAACCCAAGCTATCTGGCATGAGTGGGTTAAATAGCACATTAACAAGAGGAGAACATGGCGAAGCGAGGGAGAGGGATAGCACTTCTAGTCACTGGAACACACACACCGGCTTGGTCAGAGCGGCTTGCAGGATTAACAAAGCCAGGCTGTTTATGTTGGCGCTGACCATAGAACCATAAAATGTAAGTGCAAAATCGCTTTTCATCTTTGTTTCAGAGAAAATTGAGTACTGTCCGTGATACTTTTTTTATTTGCACTAACATACAATTTTTCAGGACAAGCTTTCGGGGTATGTCCCCTTCTTCAAGGTCCAAGCAGTACTGATTCACAAATTTTTAAGCAGAATGTTAAAGAAGAAAAAAAAAAAAAAGAGAAAACCAAAACACATACAAATCAATGGTAATAAAGATAGCAGCAGAGTTAGTGAGATAAGACAGAGGGAGAGATAGATGGGAATGTGGGGGGGGGGGGGGAAGCTAGTCACAGAGCGGTCGTAAAACTTTAGCATAATGTGTAAGGAAACCAATATCTAAATTCAGGCCATTATTCTTCGTGTCAAAAAGAAGTATCATTCTTAGTTCAAACGTTTTCCTTTCCTGGATAGTTCTGAAATTCCCTTTAAGAACTAAGACATTGAGGTCTTCTATAGTGTGGTCCGATTGTGAGAAATGATGTCCTACAGGTGTGCATAAACTGTCTTCTTTATGTTCTTTGATGGTATGTCTGTGCAAATTCATCCTCGCTTGCAACTTCTGTCCTGTTTCACCAACATAAGATCCTTTGCTGCACCTTTTGCATTGGATGAGGTACACAACATTACTTGAGGTACAGCTGTAAGATCCCATGATATTGAAGGTCCCATTTGTGTTTGTAACACTTTTGGATAGATTTATCTGGTTGCATAGTTTGCAGCGTTTTTTATTGCAGGGTTTGCTTCCATTATTTGTGACTTCATAATCAGAGTGAAGTTTCCTGCTGATTAGTTTGTGTCTGAGGTTGGGTGGTTGTCTGAAAGCCAATAATGGGGGTTGTTGGAATATTCCTTTCAGAGTTTCATCCTCTGTTATAATGGGTTGTAAATCTTTGATTATCTTTTTGATCCCTTCAAGTGCTGGGTTCTATGTGGTGACTAGAGGTACTCGGTTATTTCTTTTTTTCTCTGTGTATTGGAGGAGATTTTCTCTTCGGGTTTTCAAGGCTGTGTTTATGTCTTCTGGGTCTTAACAAATTCGGTGGTATCTGATGGCCTGGCTGTGTATGATGGCCCGTTTGGTGTGTTGGGGGTGAAAACTGGAACTATGAAGATAGCTGCATCGGTCAGTCGGTTTTCTGTATATTGACGTGTGTAGCTTGTCATCCCTGATGTATACTGTAGTGTCCAGGAAGTTGACATGTGTGTTCGAATAGTCCATTTTTAGTTTTATAGATGGGTGAAAAGTGTTGATCAATGAGAAGAATTGGTTTAGATTTTCTTCACCTTCAGTCCATATCATGAATATATCATCAATATAGCGATAATATCTGTATGGCTTTTGTTGTATGCTGTTCAGAAATTTGTCCTTCAGGTCAGCCATAAATAAATTTGCATATTGGGGTGTCATTTTTCTTCCCATAGCAGTACCCATACACTGGAGATAGATGTCATTATTGAAAGTGAAGTAGTTGTGTGTAAGAATGAATTCAATGAGCCGTGTCACATCCTCAGCCGTGTATTTGTGGTCTGGTGAGGATGATAGGAATCTGTGACATGCCGCCAACCCATCCTTGTGAGGGATGTTACTGTACAGAGATTCTACATCCATAGTGACTAGAAGTGTATTAGGTGGTAATTGTTGTATATTGTTAAGCTTGTTCAGAAAATCAGTGGTGTCTTGCAGGAAACTTGCAGTGTTCATGACTAAAGGTTTTAACATGTTTTCTACAAGGCCTGAGATATGTTCGGTAAGTGTATTCATACCTGTTATAATGGGTCTGCCTGGATTTCCTGGCTTGTGGATCTTGGGCAGCATGTAGAAGTCTCCAATTTCTGGATTATCCGGAATCGCATTGATGAGTTCTGAATGTAGGTGGCTTGGTATTGTCGCAATGAGATCTTTTAATTGCCGAGTAAAATCCTGGGTCGGATTATAATCCAGTCTTTTGTAGTAAGTAGTATTTGCCAGCTGCCTCTGGCCCTCTTGTATATATTTGTCTGTATCCATCACAACGACTGCTCCCCCTTTATCTGCTGGTTTGATGGTTATGGCCTGATTATTGCGCAGATCATGTACAGCTCTACGCTCCAGTGGTGAAAGGTTGTATAATATTTTCTTTTGCTGGGTGGATATCAGGGATGTAACTCGCAGCCTGAAGCTGTCAATATAGGTATCCAGTTTGGGGCTGCGTCCTTGTGGAGGTGTGAAGTTGCTGTTCTTTTTCCTTTTGTAATCTCCTATTGTCCTAGGATTCCTTTCCTTACTGTCAAAGTATTCTTTGAGCCTTAGTCTCCTAAAGAATTCCTCCATATCTGACCATACCTGTAATTTATCCAATTTGGTGGTTGGGCAGAATGTGAGGCCTTTGGAGAGGACTGTTGTTTCTGGTGTGGTAAGTTGATGATTTGACAAATTTATGATTCCGAGTTCCTCTGTTATATCCACATTTTCTGTAAAGTCAGCATTTACACAAGGGATACCTTGGGATTCTGGATTGGCTTCCAAGTTGCTGATAGCAGGAGTTATAGAAGTTGTGTTTGTTTTGTGTTGTTTAGGTTGTATCCAAAAGGTCTGCTCTTGGTGTAGCTTTTGGAGTTTTTTTTGCTTCCTGTTCATGGCAAGTTTTTGCAGTTGTCTTTGTAAGGTTTCAATTTCATTCTTAATTTGGTTGATGCTTGTGGGGTCCAATGGTGTTGAGGCTTCAAACACCAACTGCTTTTGTTTCCGGATTGTTTCCCTTTTACCATAGAGTTTATGAATGAGGTTGTTCCTTAACCTTTCGCTGGTACGTCTGCAGAGTCCTTCTGCATAAGGAGAGTTCAGTGTATTTGCACAAGGATTTTTAATCCGGAGACCCTGTGGTATGAGATTCCTCTTTTTGCATCTTGAGAGAAAGAAGATGTCGCTGTTGACCTGTGTTTCCTTTGTGATCAGGTTGGTTAACTGCTTCTTTATGCGGCTATATGCAGTATCTTCCATCATACTTGATTTGATTGTAGCCGTATTAGTGCAATTGTGACAGAGAAAATTGAGTACTGTCCGTGATACTTTTTTTATTAATATGTGACGACCGCGGGTGTCAGATCCCTGCCCTCCTCGCTAACTTGCGACAAAGGACCGGCCAACCTCACACCACGCTGTCACTTACGTAACAATGCCACTCTCAGCTGCGCCCAGCACAAAGATTTTCCAGCTTGCAGGACCACAATCTAGGTGCGAGCAGCCTGAGAGTGATCGTCACTGGGCTAATTACACAATTAACCCTTTAACTGCCACCACCCCCGTTTAAAAGACCGAGCCGGGGGAGACTCGTAATTTTGCAATACCAATTATAATTTTAGAATAAGCGTCTGCCACACACACTGTCACCACAGACAGGTCTGCTCAGAGTCTTACTCTACAACAGTAGCGCCCTTCAAGAGGCAGGTTCGTTTATAGCTTGCATTCAGAGCTTTAGAGACAAGGTTAACACTTTTCAACATAAGGGTTTATTATGAAAAGGTCAAAGTTGATGCAAATAAAATATTTACAGAAAAAGATGTTTCAAAAGATAAAGACAATATACAGCCACAAAGCAATAAGATAGAATTGGGAAGGAAGAATACTTGCAATTAATGTCCGAGGGTTGATCAGAGTTCGATCGATGAGCTAGGTAATCGGTTCTCGACTTGGCAGATGTTTCTTCTTGGATGGTAAAAGGAGAACTTTGTTTCAATATTTTAATAAACGTTATTACACTATCCTGGATCATTATATTTTTTCTGGGTCTCGACTGCTGGGGAAAGAGAACGAGTATTTGAAAGGACAGTGGCTAGGTGTATTACTAGAAGGAATCACATGTGTGGATCATCATGATTGCGACTTGAGAACGGGTGATACCCTAGGCCAGTGATGGTGAACCTTGGCACTCCAGATGCTTTGGAACTACATTTCCCATGATGCTCAACTACACTGCAGAATGCATGCGCATCATGGGAAATGTAGTTCCAAAACATCAGGGGTGCCAAGGTTCGCCATCACTGCCCTAAGATATCAAAGGCATATTTATTATATATGGTTGGTAAGTGTGCATTTTGTACACACAGTGGTGGAGCACTAATTGAAGGAGTTTCTAAGGCACTTTAATACCAGAAGGCACAGTGGTTGGAGCTTACAGCAAGGACTACTCTGTTTTATGGACTTTGTAATGTGTTTTTTTTTATTTTTAATAATTGTTTTCCAAAAAGTTTTCATCATTCACTTTTACTGGATTTAGGCTTATATACATCATATACGCACATATCATATTTGAAGAGATGAAGGTTGTGTGGTAGGGCCTTTCTTTTTGCCTATTTTTCAGGATCAACATATAGGTAATCTTTTCCCTTAGATGAGGTATTAGTGCTGTCGCTATTGCAGATTTTTATTTAGTATTCGGCTCGGCACATGTGGGATAATGCACTAGGCTGGTGCATCCTCTTTTCTTTTTATCTTTCTAGCCACATTTTTTTTTTTACCCACAACATTAAGGTGCATTGATAAGAACCAATATTATTGTTGATTCTGTTGTTTTTTTTTTTTTTTTTTTTTTTTATCAGTGTTCCAAAACTGTAAATCGTTTAAAGATCCAGTCCCTGCCCCTATGCAGTTGTGATTGGTTGGGTAGCTTGCTAATGTTTGAAGACCACTCCTCCCTCTATGTACATGTCACATTGAAGAGTGCAGCATACCTAAAGTGCTGAGGAGAAGGAATTTCATCTACCATGTAGTCTACACCCTTCTAGTGCATAAAACTCTCACTGAAGGTTCTGGGCAGGGTACATCAGGAATTAAAATAAACATGTGGCCTGGGTATGGACATTCAACACTCTACCTTACAAGCAGAAGAACGGGGGTGAGTGGGACTTTAAATGAGAGGTGTAGCTCAGATAGGGTAAACCAAAATATATGGTGTATGCTAATAGAAAAAAAAAAAGGACGGGTAACAGTATTTTTGAGAGCTGGTTTTATCAATATGTGGACCAAAGAAATATTTGGAGTTGCATTTCAAATAAAATGGTATACAACAGATATGGCTATATTGAAGAATGCTGCATCAACAGTATATACATGAGAAACAACACAAAATATTAAAATGCAATAAAACGTATAGAAACGTATAATGGTGTATCAACAGACTCGATGCGTTTCGTGTTCTAAAATCCACTTCCTCAGGAGCAGATGCATGCGTCTCCTCGTGTTTCCCATATTCAGTGCATCGGTCAGCATGTGGTCCTGTCAAATGGGGGGGGCCAAAGATCGTCTATGACGGGAGCTGAGGGAGTACTGTCCATGGGCATAAATGGGTAGACTTGGAAAGGTATTGGGACTCTCCATGTTGGGGGGGTATGTGCGTATATATATATATATATATATATATATATATATATATATATATATATATATATATATATATATATATATATATATATATATATATATAGTGATCCAATTTGGAATTTCATGTTGAATAATACACCATGGATCCAGGTGTAGAGTAGCCCCGCTAGCCAAAGGAAAACGTTTTTTTATTTATTTACTAATTAGGTGACTTCTTAAGGCAATTGTATCCACTAGATATTAGTTAGGGGGTATCAGAGTAAAGGGGGGCTGAATACAAATGCACGCCACACTTTTCAAATGTTGAAAACCATTTATCATTTTCCTTCCACTTCACAATTATGTGCCACTTTGTGTTGGTCTATCCCATAAAATCCCAATAAAATACATTTACATTTTTCGGTTGTAACATGACGCAATGTGGACAATTTCAAGGGGTATGAATACTTTTCCAAGGCACTGTAAAATATTATATCTGGCTTACTTCAAAACTGAACTGGCTAATGCTCAATGATCTCTCAGCAGTCCTAAATGATTAAAAAGATAGTTTCTGGAAAGTCTGGGCTTATATATATATACACCCACTAAAAATATTTTCAAGATTTTTTTTTTTTTCAAATCTTGAAAAAAAATCTTCAAATCCCATACCCACCCTTTTTTTACTTCCTTCTTTTCAAAGCCAATTAATTATTATAATACGTTTGTAGCCTTTTGTAACATTTATATAATATTTTTTTCCTTGTATGTGTACCTGCATCCTCTGTACAGTATTTTAAATTAAAATCTTAATAAAAAGGATTTGAAAACAAAATGATATTTTAGTGAATAAAAGTGTGAAAAACAGAGCTTGTACATTCTCACACGTACAACCATGCTGGATCATTAAATATATTTTAAAAATAGCAATCAGATGCTTTTTATTTCCAAAAAACAACGCAAGTCTTCTTAAAATGTGGAAAGATAGAGGTTGTCAATTTCAAACAAAAGAGGAGTGTAGCAGGTGTGTCAGTTATTGTTTGTCCTTCTATAGAAAGAGGTGGTACAACCAGTAGAAGTCACATCCCTGTGTACATTTCTGAAGAACTGAAGAATGTAATTCTAAAATCAGTATTTAGTTTTGACATTTAATAAATGCAAGATTAAACATCTACATAGAAATACGGGGTAAGCAATAACGTTGTACTGCACCATGTTTATATGCTGCCTCCAATTTCCTGCACACTCCCCAAAATTCTACCTCGAGATTTTTGTTCTTTTTTACCTATAGGGGGATTATTAACAGCTTGTTTACTAGTGTTGACCTCAGTATTAGTGTTGTGAAGGGTCCCCAATTTTGTATTTTTAAAAAGTTTATAAAATGCATCAACAGATTTATTTAGTCTATTACTAGGGCTGAGGTCAATTCATTTGGAAAAACCCACGGTGAACAATTGAGTAAAATAACAAAACGCCATATATTTCCGAGGTGTGGCAATTTAACTCCTGGAATGGACTGTGAAAAAAAAACCCAAAAAAACAAACACCTTTGCATTCTTCAAAAGATCGGTTAAAATTTGAAGACAACGTTCTTTCTGATTTTTTTTTTTTTTTTATTGATTTTCAATTTTTAGACAAAACATACAAAAATACAAAAATACATAAAACACTTGTAGAATTGGATATTCTAATATATTAAGGAAACAAACAGTATATCAATGTACTCCATCTTACTGAATTTACCTTTTCTACTTTTTTTTTTTTTTTTTTTATAAATTCTTTATTTTTCATGGGTTTCACAATACAATTCATTACACTCATACAGTGTCAGCTTAATACATCTTAAGTATATCTGTCCATCTGCATATTTTGTTTACTTTCTTTTTTATCTATCTTTATTATTTCTGTTATTTCCCCTTTTGGGTTCAGCCTCAAAACAATATTTTAAGTACACATTTAAACATGAAACCCACTTTTATTATTAAGAGATACATAATGTTACCTTAACTGCTTCAGCCCCGGAAGATTTTACCCCCTTCCTGACCAGAGCACTTTTTGCGAATCGGCACTGCGTCGATTTAACTGACAGTTGCGCGGTCGTGCGACGTTGCACCAAAAAAAAATTGACGTCCTTCTTTTTCCCACAAACAGAGCTTTCTTTTGGTGGTATTTGATCACCTCTGCATTTTTTTTTGCGCGCTATAAACAAAAAAATAGCGACAATTTTGAAAAAAAACAATATTTTTTACTTTTTGCTAAAATAAATATCCCCAAAAAATATATAAAAAAACTATTTTTTTTCCTCAGTTTAGGCCGATATGTATTCTACATATTTTTGGTAAAAAAAAATAAATATAAGTGTATATTGATTGGTTTGTGCAAAAGTTATAGCGTCTACAAAATAGAGAATAGATTTATGGCATTTTTATTATTATTTTTTTTTTATCAGTAATGGCAGCGATCTGTGATTTTTATCATGACTGCGACATTATGGCAGACACATTGGACACTTTTGACACTATTTTGGGACCATTGTCATTTATACAGCGATCAGTGCTATAAAAATGCACTGACTACTGTGTAAATGACACTGGCAGGGAAGGGGTTAAACACTAGGGGGCGATCAAGGGGTTAAGTGTGTCCTAGGGAGTGATTCTAACTGTGGGGGGGATGGGCTACTACTGACATGACAGTGATCACTGCTCCCAATGACAGGGAGCAGTAGATCCCTGTCATGTCACTAGGCAGAACGGGGAAATGCCTTGTTTACATAGGCATCTCCCTATTCTGTGGCTCCGTGACACGATCGCGGGCCCCCGGCGGACCTGTGGGCATGGTCACGCTGTACGCGGCGGGGAGGGGGGGCTGCTAGCCTTGCCAATTAAAGGGGACATAGAGGTATGCCCATCACTGCCATTGTGCCAACGTATATCGGCGTGCAGCGGTCGGCAAGTGGTTAAATCCCTATGTTGTACATACAGTTTATCCCGCCCCCAAGGAACCTACTATTTCCATACCCATTGATTCTGTTTCTTTATGTCTATAAAAACATATCTTCATAAATTTAGACTACAATGTATTCTGTTACATGTCTTTGGAAAAAAAAAATCCCATTAAGTGTATATTGACTGGTTTGTGTGAAAGTTATAATGCCTATAAACTATGGGATATATACTGGTATTTTTTTTTATATATCAGTAATGCCAGTGATTAGGGATGAGCTTCGTGTTCGAGTCGAACCCATGTTCGACTCGAACATCGGCTGTTCGATCGTTCGCCGAATTGCGAACGTTATGGGCCGTTCGCGCTAAATTCGTGTGGCGCGTCACGGCCCATAATTCACTGCGGCATCGCAGTGCATTGCTGGCTGATGATTGGCCAAGCATGCACTATGACCCGCATGCTTGGCCAATCACAGCGCTGTCAGTAGAGAGAGCTGTAATTGGCCAAAGCCAGGGTGGCTTTGGCCAATTATGGCTCAGGGGATTTAGTACACACCCCACACTATATAAGGCCGCCTGCACGGCGGCCCTGTGTAGTGTGTGTTCCGGTGTGCTGAGAGATAGAGAGAGAGAGAGACAGTGTCATTTGATTTGAGTTAGATAGATTAGGCAGAACAGTCAGTCAGTTAGCTGCACTTACAGTGTATTGTGTATATATATGCATCCCAGGTGTTGCATATATATATATACACTGTATTCAGTTTAGCTAGATCTGTTCCTGTTATCTTCTATCTAGACTATTTACATTTAATGCAGTGCGTCCTGCTCACAGTGTTCAGCTAGATCCGTTCCTGTTAAATTCCTACTGACCGGCAGGCTTGTCTGGTTACAGTATATAAAGCTACCTGAAGAAAATTACAGGTGTTCTATTTGATCCTATTAGTACCACGGTCAGGCAGCTAGACTATTTACATTTAGTACAGTGCGTCCTGCTCACAGTGTTCAGCTAGATCCGTTCCTGTTATCTTCCTACTGACAGGCAGGCTTGTCTGGTTACAGTATATAAAGCTACCTGAAGAAAATTACAGGTGTTCTATTTGATCCTATTAGTACCACGGTCAGGCAGCTAGACTATTTACATTTAGTACAGTGCGTCCTGCTCACAGTGTACAGCTAGATCCGTTCCTGTTATCTTCCTACTGACAGGCAGGCTTGTCTGGTTACAGTATATAAAGCTACCTGAAGAAAATTACAGGTGTTCTATTTGATCCTATTAGTACCACGGTCAGGCAGCTAGACTATTTACATTTAGTACAGTGCGTCCTGCTCACAGTGTACAGCTAGATCCGTTCCTGTTATCTTCCTACTGACAGGCAGGCTTGTCTGGTTACAGTATATAAAGCTACCTGAAGAAAATTACAGGTGTTCTATTTGATCCTATTAGTACCACGGTCAGGCAGCTAGACTATTTACATTTAGTACAGTGCGTCCTGCTCACAGTGTACAGCTAGATCCGTTCCTGTTATCTTCCTAATGACAGGCAGGCTTGTCTGGTTACAGTATATAAAGCTACCTGAAGAAAATTACAGGTGTTCTATTTGATCCTATTAGTACCACGGTCAGGCAGCTAGACTATTTACATTTAGTACAGTGCGTCCTGCTCACAGTGTTCAGCTAGATCCGTTCCTCTTATCTTCCTACTGACAGGCAGGCTTGTCTGGTTACAGTATATAAAGCTACTTGAAGAAAATTACAGGTGTTCTATCCCAGCTTAGTGCAGCTACAGGCCATTAGTATGTCTGGAAGGCCAAGAAGGAGAGGCAGACAGTCACAAGCCAATAAGAGAGGGCAAGCAGGCTCTGTGTCTAGTGCTGGTCGTGGAGACGGTGCATCCTCATCAGCACGTGGCCATGGGACACGCTTGGCCTTTTTTTCGGCAGCTGGCCATGTTGAGCCGCAACATGCGAAAGACTTGGTCGAGTGGATGACCAAGCCGTCCTCATCCTCCTCATCCTCTCTCACCCATGCCCAGGGTGCTTTGTCTGGCAAAGCAGCGGCCTCTTCCCTCAGCTCAATGTCATCAGTGACTCCTTCCCTAGCTCCACCATGTCCTCATGAGGATTCCCTCGAACTGTTTGACCACAGTGTTGGGTACATGCTCCAGGAGGATGCCCAGCGTTTGGAAGGCTCTGATGACGATACTGAGCTCGATGAAGGCAGTAACATGAGCGCGGACAGAGGGGGTGCCCAAGAAGGACAGCAATCTGGCAGTCATGCTCCCCCTGCTGCAGCATACTGCCAGGTTTGCTCCAGTGATGAGGAGGGAGGGGATGATGAGGTCACTGACTCAACGTGGGTGCCTGATAGGAGAGAGGAGGAGGAGGAGGAGGAGGAGGAGGAGGAGGAGGAGGCGGCAGCACATCACCAACGAGGCAGGATGCCCTCCAGGGGCCAGCCTAAGGGCAGCACATTGACTGCATCACACCCCAAAGCTCCACATGTGCAGGGCGCTGCAGTCTCTGCGCGTTATTCAAAAAGTTCTTTGGTGTGGGCCTTTTTTGAGACGAGTGCATCAGATCGCACCGCTGCTATTTGCAACATATGTCTCAAGCGTATCTCGCGTGGCCAAAATATCTCCCGCTTGGGTACCACATGCTTGACCAGACATATGTTGACCTGCCATGCAGTTCGTTGGCAAGCGTATCTAAAAGACCCACACCAAAGAACAAAGAGGATCTCTCCTTGCTCCTCATCAGCTGAGATTTCCAACCCCACTAGACCTTCAGTCCTCTCTGAGACCTGCAGTGAGAGGAATGAAGGTGTAGAATTAGGTGTGTCACAGCCAAGTACTTGTGGGCAATCTGCTTTTGGTACACCGACGTCAGATTGTACCAGGCAAATTTCCCTGCCCCAGCTGCTGCACCGCCGAAAGAAGTTTGCTCCCAGCCATCCACATGCCCAGCGGTTGAATGCTAGCTTGGCAAAATTGCTAGCACTTCAACTGCTGCCTTTTCAGTTGGTAGACTCTGCCCCCTTCCGTGAGTTTGTGGAATGTGCGGTTCCTCAGTGGCAGGTACCCAAACGCCACTTTTTCTCACGGAAGGCGATTCCGGCTCTCTACCGGCATGTGGAAGGCAATGTCCATGCCTCGCTGGACAGGGCGGTCAGCGGTAAGGTGCATATTACCGCTGACTCATGGTCCAGCAGGCATGGACAGGGACGTTACCTAAGTTTCACGGCGCATTGGGTGACTCTGCTGGCAGCTGGGAAGGATGCAGGACAAGGTGCAGTAGTGTTGGAGGTTGTTCCGCCACCACGCCTCCAAAATGCTGATTGTGACACACCTCTCTCCTCCACCCCCTCCTCTTCTTCTTCCTCCATGGCCTCTTCCTCGGAACCAGCGGTGCTCCGTAGGCGTTCAAGGGGCTACGCAAGTACGCAGGCCAAAAGATGCCATGCGGTGCTTGAGCTGGTGTGCTTGGGGGACAGGAGCCACACTGGGGCAGAGGTTCTGTCAGCTCTGCAGGGGCAGGTTCAGAGGTGGTTGACGCCACGCCAACTTAAGGCAGGAATGGTGGTTTGCGACAATGGCACCAACCTCCTCTCTGCCCTCCGACAGGGACAAATGACCCATGTGCCCTGTTTGGCTCACGTCCTTAACTTGGTGGTGCAGCGGTTCTTGGGCAGGTACCCGGGCTTACAGGATGTCCTGAGGCAGGCCAGGAAAGTCTGTGTGCATTTCCGCCGGTCATATAATGCCAGTGCTCGGCTGACGGACCTCCAAAAGGAGTTTAACCTGCCCAAGAACCGCCTAATCTGTGACATGCCCACCAGGTGGAACTCAACGTTGGCCATGCTGCAGCGGCTGCACACGCAGCAGAGGGCCATAAATGAGTACCTGTGCGACTATGGCACCAGGACAGGGTCAGGGGAGCTTGGTTTTTTTTCCCCACGCCAGTGGGCCATGATCAGGGATGCATGCACTGTCCTGTCACCATTCGAGGAGGCCACGAGGATGGTGAGCAGTGACAGTGCATGCATCAGTGACACTGTCCCCCTTGTCCACCTGTTGGAGCACACGCTGCGTGGAATAATGGACAGGGCACTTGAGGCAGAACAGAGGCAGGAAGAGGAGGACTTCCTTAGCTCTCAAGGCCCCCTTTATCCAGACAGTGTTCCTGCGTGCCCGCCGATCACACAGGAAGAGGACGAGGAGGAAGAGGAGGAGGAGGAAGATTGTGTCAGTATGGAGGTGGAGCCTGGCACTCAGCATCAGCAGCAGTCTTTAAGGGATCAGTCCCAAGAAACACATGGACTTGTACGTGGCTGGGAGGAGGTGGCTGCGGACCATGTCGTTCTTAGTGACCCAGAGGACTCCGGACCGAATGCCTCAGCAAACCTACGCTGCATGGCCTCCCTGATCCTGCAAAGCCTGCGTAAGGATCCTCGTATTCGTGGTATCAAGGAGAAGGACCAATACTGGCTGGCAACCCTCCTTGATCCACGTTACAAGGGTAAGGTTGCGGACCTTATCTTGCCATCGCAGAGGGAGCAGAGGATGAAACATCTTCGGGAGGCCTTGCAGAAAGGTCTGTGCAACGCGTTCCCAGAGACTGGGAGGTTACAAACTCCTGTTTCTGGACAACGTGTTGCTGAGGCTTCGGTCAGTCAAAGAAGGAGCGGTGGAGAAGGTGGCCGTCTGACCGATGCGTTCAGACAATTTTTTGGTCCGCAGCCCCAAGGTATGATCGGTTCCAGCAACCATCGCCAGCGTCTGTTTTACATGGTGCAGGAATACCTAGGGGCAAGATCAGACTTGGACACCTTTCCCACCGAAAATCCTCTGGGTTACTGGGTCTTGAGGATGGATCACTGGCCAGAGCTTGCACAGTATGCAATTGAGCTACTGGCCTGTCCTGCATCCAGCGTTCTTTCGGAACGCACATTCAGTGCTGCTGGAGGCATGGTAACCGATCACAGGGTGCGTCTGTCCACCGACTCGGTCGATCGGCTGACCTTCATAAAAATGAATGAGTCTTGGATCACCACCAGCTACCAAGCACCTGATGCTGATGTAACCGAATAATTTTTTTTGAAATCTCAGATCCCTTCAAAGACTGCCTATGCTGATGCTGAGTGACTATCCCTGAGTAATTATCCTCTTCCTCCTCAATCATCACGCTGATAGCTTGTTGCAGTGTTGTGGCACCAGCACCAGTGCCTAAGGCCCAATTTTTCTGCCCCTGTCTAACAGGGGCGTGTAATTACAATTTTTGATGCAATACTTTGCAGCAGGGCTCGTTCCTGCGTTCCAACTAGAGTGTCTGTGAGGGGTTGCAGTGTTGTGGCACCAGCACCAGTGCCTAAGGCCCAATTTTTCTGCCCCTGTCTAACAGGGGCGTGTAATTACAATTTTTGAAGCAATAATTTGCAGCAGGGCTCGTTCCTGCGTTCCAACTAGAGTGTCTGTGAGGGGTTGCAGTGTTGTGGCACCAGCACCAGTGCCTAAGGCCCAATTTTTCTGCCCCTGTCTAACAGGGGCGTGTAATTACAATTTTTGAAGCAATAATTTGCAGCAGGGCTCGTTCCTGCGTTCCAACTAGAGTGTCTGTGAGGGGTTGCAGTGTTGTGGCACCAGCACCAGTGCCTAAGGCCTAATTTTTCAGCTCCTGTTCAACAGGGGCATGTAATTACAATTCTTGATCTAATATTTCACAGCAGGGCCCTGTGAGGGCTTACAGTGTTGTGGCCACAGCAACACCTAAGGCCCAAATTTCTGCTGAGTATATAGGGCAGGACCCTACTTTCAAACATCTAACTTACAAACGACTCCTACTTGCAAACGGAAGGAGACAACAGGAAGTGAGATGAAATCTACCCCTAGGAAGGGAAATTCTCTCCTGTAAGAGTTAATATGGGAAAACAAGTTCTCCTTTCCACTGATGCTTTCCAATCCTTGTTCCACAAAAAAACCCAAATTTTCAAAAAACATTTTTCATTGGGACAAAAAAGTGAGGTGAAATCTTCTGAAGAGGAGGAAAGACAGCAAAACAAATGTCACAGGGGTGATAACCCTTCCCTATGTTTTCCAAAAAGCTTAGAAAAGATTTTTTGGCTGGAGCTAAACACGTTAAAAATGTTCAAAATTACAAACAGATTCTACTTAACAACAAACCTACAGTCCCTGTCTTGTTTGCACCGCCTGTATACTGCTGTTCAGAGTATATAGGGCCTGGTGGCCCCACACCTTTCCTTATTTTAATTTGGGTGCGGGGTTCCCCTTAATATCCATACAAGACCCAAAGGGACTGGTAATGGACTGGGGGGTACCCATGCCGTTTGTCTCACTGATTTTCATCCATATTGCCATGACCCGACATGACATTAAACCCGCAAGCAGTTTTAAATGAGATTTTTTCCTTTAAAAATGACATTTGGTGCAGGGACTGTTCTAAACATGGGAAACACGCGTCACTTTACAGGCATACTATAGACACCCCCCAGGTACGATATTTAAAGGAATATTTCACTTTTTTTTTTTTACTTTAAGCATCATTAAAATCACTGCTCCCGAAAAAACGGCCGTTTTTAAAAGTTTTTTTTGCATTGATACATGTCCCCTGGGGTAGGACCCGGGTCCCCAAACCCTTTTTAGGACAATACCATGCAAATTAGCCTTTAAAATGAGCACTTTTGATTTCGAACGTTCGAGTCCCATAGACGTCAATGGGGTTCTAACGTTCGTGCGAACTTTCGGTCCGTTCGCGGGTTCTGGTGCGAACCGAACCGGGGGGTGTTCGGCTCATCCCTACCAGTGATCAGCGACTTTTAGGGGGACTGTGATAACGCTATACACTGTCACTGTACTAATGGCTGGGAAGGGGGTAACATTTTAGGATAATCAAAGGACTAGGTGTGTGCCAAAAAAGTTATAATGTGTGTATTATGTGGTACTTTTGACTAAAAATCTCTTTTTTTGCTTTGTAGGCAGAAGGAACAAACATCATTTCTTCTGTACAGAGCCCTGTGTTGTTTGTCAACACATGTTTTTGGGGCTGTGATTGGACACAGCCAATCAGCAGGTCCTGACCATAAATCATTGGCTGGAACCTGCTGACAAAATCCTGTTGTGTCCAATCACAGCGCGCACGTGCATGTAGGAGCCGCCCATTCACAGTACAATGTGGGCGGGTGGTCCTAAAGATGTTAAACCACCTATGCCATTCAAGAATATTTGATTTCTTCATGAAATATTCACCACAAGCCAATTTTTACACAAAATGTGATGTTAATCTGCTGCTCCAGATTCCTGTAACTCATTTTCCACCAACAGAGCAACTCACACACATGTTATTTTTTCTACTACTCTGTAAAGACCGGTTCAACTGGTCTGCGACTCATGCTAGTGCAAGTTAGAATACGTCAGAACACGCTCGAGTGCAAATGGCTGTGTGACTCACCACCACAGTGCTACGCCGCAGGCATTCCAGGAATTAAATTGTCACACCTCGTATATGTATTTTCCATGGTCTCTGCTTTCTATATATATATATATATATATATATATATATATATATATATATATATATATATATATTTTTTTTTTTTTTTTCTTGGGGGGGGGGGGTTCTAAGCAGCGTTCATTTTAACATCAATTTAGTTTTAGTTATAGTCTTTTGATTAAAATTCCATTTTTAGTTTGAGTCATGTTTTAGTCTTTTGACTAAAATGCCATTTTAGTGTTAGTCGTATTTTAGTCATCTGAATTGTTTTAGTCGTATTTTAGTTGACTAAAACCTCCAGTACATTTCAGTCGTCTAAAATCTAATGGGTTTAGTTACATTCTAATGCATTATTTAAGCATTTCTTTAGACTTGCCAAACTCGTTATATACTCATGGAGTAAAAATCTAATAACATGTTATTATTTAACACCCCTGATGATGTCAATTCATGATGAAATGCGTAGGGTGGAGCTTGTGACCAGACATGGAGCGAGTGTATGCTGGGACGTGGCGGCCATCTTGTTGACGGTGTGTGTGCTGTGGATTTTTATCTAGCAAACAAGCACATTTTAATCATCATCATGTGAGTGCATTTCCATTCGTTTTTATAGCAATAACTTGTTCTAAGGATTACTGCACCATGAGATTTATTTATTTATGTTTCATGGGATGTACATTGGTGTGGAACTAACGTTATTAAAGTCGGGAACGGCCCGTGGAAACCTGATCACCTGGTTTGATTGATCGTGGTGTGCTGTGATCAAGGATCTCATTATATCCGAAGCCCATCTGACCCCCCGTAACAAGGGTCCACAGAGGAGGGTAAGAGGCAGTGTGTTCGGGTGTTGGTGGTGGTCCGCCCCTCTTTTCCTGAGCAAGCATTTATCTGATGATGTATGGTTCAGTTTGACCCTCTTTGTTCCTCCTTGTGATACCAAGTGGAATTTATTAGGCTAACGAATTAATGTTCACTAAATAGAAAGAAATATGTGCATAAATATTTTTTTTTCAAATTTTAAAATAAAAGTTTCAACAGCAAAATGCAGACAACATTGAGGATGCAGAAACTGTTGATATTGCCTCCACTAGTACAGATATACTCAATGTTGGTTGACAGACCACTGACTTTGTAAGACTGGCTTTTGAGGTCGCAGATGCTTTGAGTGGCACATCCACGGAGGGCCATTGTTCGGGAACCTGTCGAAAAAAGATAAAACAATGCAACTAAGGACATATGATAGAGATTTCTGTATCTCTGAATATCTCTGAATATTATGGAAGAATTAGATGATGATGCATAAAATATACTAATGCTGATACCGTTTGCAATGGTGATTTGACCTTGGTTTAAATTTTAGTTGGTTTCTTCTTTTGTTTTGTTTTTTTGTTTTTTTGTTTTTTTTGTTTTATTGGTTGCTTCTGTTGTTATTTGTTAAAAAAAAAAAAAAATATCTGAATTAAAAAAAAGGACATATGATAGATAAAATATTACTGTCTAAGGCAGGGGTGCTCAACCTTTTGAAGAGCGAGGGCCACTTAAAGGATTTGGGCAACAATAAACTATGGGGTTTTACTGTCCCCCAAACCGCAACCCCCAAAACCCTTACTGTCCTGAGACCCCTATAAGGCTGCTTTCACGCTGATGTAATGCAGTTTTCCCACACTATGGGTACAGTGCAGTGCACCTTCGGCTTTTCTGTGGGTTAGCTGCACTAAGTCACAGATTTCTATTACATCTTGTAGGTGTGGTGCACCAAAACTCCTGCATTTTCTTCTCCCAGCTTCCGCTGGCATTGCTCTCTAGGCTGCTAGAAATGTCCCAGGAAAGTGGACTTGGTATCACTCCACCTGGGACAGGAGTCAGTGCTACAGAGGAAGCATTGGCTTATGCGGTTCCTGCCCCCTCCGTGGCCGTCTGCTTCCTCTGCTGCCGACGCCGTCTCAATGCACTCTGATGCTCTGTGATGGCGGGTTGGCAACCCATAGATCACGATCTGGGCTTGCCGACCCCCAATCCCAGTACATGCGCATGCGCTTCCCTGGTTTGGGGTTGTGGGCCCCTTTAGTGGGCTCCGTGGGCCACAGGTTGAGCACCCCTGGTCTAAGGTGTAACGACAGGGATGCAGAGGCTGTAAATGTTTGAGAACCTATGAAGTTTTGGTGCAATATATAAAAGTTCTCTCCTATTTTTCTGTTCATGGAATGGTATGGCCATTTGGAACTGTTAGATGCATATTGGGCCATCCAAGAAAAAAAAAATAAGTTGTGACCTGATCTACCTGTGTATGGGAAACTTCTGGTATTTAGGTGCCAAAGAATCAATTGAATATAGACATTGAATATAATAGACAGCATAAATTCCAAAGATGGAAAAAAGCTTTAACCACTTAGGTACTAGCCGGTTATCCTTTCATTACCAAGCAATTTTTCAGTTTCCTGTGCTGTGATAGCTTGAGTGACAAATTCTATGCCATCCATCTCCTCTTCAATAGTATAGAAGAGGAGATGGATGGCATCTACCCTTGTTTTTTGAATGAGGGATTCCTTCTTAAGCTCATTGCCTTATAGTTGGTCTTCTAAATCCAATGGTTAAAGTAAAACTCCAGCCAAAAATAACAACATCAAAAAATGAATAGCACCTTTAGATAAACGAACTAAGTCATCTTTTGATACCTTTTGACGTCAGGTCAAATTCAGGTTATTACACTATTTGAATTTAAAAAAGGATCATTTAATGATTAAAGAGCTGCATTCATTTTTGTCTTCTATGTCTGCCTAGAGTTCAGTTTTCATTAATAACACCCATAATCAGCTTAGCAGTAATATGTAAAGGTGTCCATATGCAAGCTGACTATTTCATATTTTAGTGCCTGTTAGGCCATGACATGATGGATATTATTCCAAAATGAGCCACTACTACCATTAGGCCATACCACCCCCCCCCCCATACCAGCTATACTCACCCAGAATAAACTGAGACAACGAAAACATGGGATTTTATTGCCATAGCAGCCATTTTTTACAAAGTCCAATAAATAACAAAAAAAAATTAAAGGAAGGATGGTTGCCTGTCCTTAAAAATATCAAAAAGAAAACTTCCAAAAAAATATGTAACTTGGTAGGCCCCCAGCTGCATGACACCACCTTGGGGACCATTACAGAAGCCCACAACAGAATACCCATCCATACGTCGATCCTGAGTCCTAACAACTGGACTACATTAAAAAGGGACATTAGAACTAAACGGGTCTCCACCTACTGTTACACAAATGAGGCTTTTAAGACCTTCAAATCACCCATCAACTGCCAGCCATCACAGGCTAAATAGAAATAATCACAGGGAGGGAGAAGAATAAGCCCCAACTAAGTGTAGTAGATTAATGCACTTAAATTACAGAACTCTGGAGGCTCCCGGGGCTTCCTGGTCAGCATGGAATGCAAGGTCGGGCAGAAGTGACATCACAGCCAGATAGAGTGGAGTAGAAGTGGTCACTTTTGTGAGTGTATTTTATGAGTTCTCTGTCCTTCTCCCTCATTGTGTTTCTTTCCGGAGTTGCTTCTTTCTCCCAGGACCAGGCTGCAGCTGATTAGGTCACCTTCCTCACTGACCTGGGGGGGGTCAGCATGAACATTGTTGTTTTCTTTTCTTACCTAGTGGACATTTAACACTCCCATTCCCCCATTGTGCCAAATTATTTCATTCCTTGACTTAAATAGAAAAAATAAATAACAGCAAACTGTAGGATGGAAGGGTGTGAAGCTTCATTAGCTGGTGAAACTGAGAATGCCACCGTTCTGCTCCCCCCTGCCAATAATGCTCAGAAGGCCCTGTGTTGCTATGACTATTTTCTTGATTTTTATAGCATAGATATAAATCAATTGTTGGATTTTAGTACCATGTGTTGTTTTTTTGGACTATAGGCCTCCCCCCATTGATATGCAAATGACCTTGTTGGACTCTTTTGTAAAGCTCAGGGCAGGAAATGTACAGGAAGTGGGTGGAGGGGAAAGAACTTGAACAGCCATGTTCTAAGAGACAAAGACACAGTTATTTGGAGGGCTTGGGAGAAGAAACAGTCTGAAGGATCCTGGGGAAGACTCCATCACAAGGAAGGCCCAAGTTAATGTTCAGTATACTACATGCATACATTATACATGTTTATTTGTTAGGGAGGATAATGTCATGTACCTGGATGTATTTGAACCGGGATGTTCCTGGTCCCACAGCTGCAGTCTTACTTGTTGTGCCACAGAAGAGCTCTGGAGTTATGGCTATATTCTCTTTAGTTTTATGTTTAGTTTTATGCATTACCTTGGACTCACTAGCCCCACCTGCTGTCATCTGTGTACAATCTACAATCAAAGCAGCCCATAAATAACAGCACTTCCTATCTCTCAGTGCCTGTTTGTGTGGACTAGCTTCCTGGATGTTGTGACTGCTTTGTGATTCTGAATACCATATATGAACTTCTGCCTGAATTCCTGACTACTCTCTAGCCTGCTGATTTTGTACTTCACCGCCAGCTCATGTATGACCTTTGCCTGCCTGACCACTCTCTGGATTTCGATCATGTACCGCTTTGCCTGATCTGTTGCCATCATGATCTGCCTGACTAAGTTTTCGCCTGAATCCTCAGCACACAAGCTCCACTTCGGACACTACCTATCACAGGTACCTTACAGATAACTAGCTTGTACATTGTAGGCATATTTTGTAATATCTGTCAGTCTTTTACTGTTTACCTGAAATTGTAATAGTTTGTATGTTTAGTAAAACCATGTTAATACACTACAGAGGTCTAAGCTTCCTTGCTTTATCGCAAAGTAATCTTAAAGATGCAAAGCAAAACAACGACCACCCCCCTTCCTGAGACACCAATCAGATAAGACCTTGTGTCCCCTATTTCTTTAACCCTAAAGCTGCAGGGCAACCTGTCAACCCTGTCATGTTGCTCCTACGACTATGACCTCTGTCTTACTTATTATGGGTCGCTCTTTAGTCAGGGTCTCAAAAATAGAAGGGCTCTACTAAAACCAAATAAAATGTAGACCTTAAATGAGGTTTTAAGGGCCTTCAGAATTACACATAGAGTTCTCTTTTGGTTCTTGACTAACATTATTAATTTCTAACTACTACTTGACATGTGTTTTAGCCAGTCCTATAAGTTGCCTTCCCTAGATATATTGGAATGGTTCCCATACCCCCCTCGTATAAAATTCTAAATACTAACCACAACATAAAAGGCCATCCACAACATCGTCCCCAGCTACATCACCAACCTCATCTGCAGACATCACCCCAAATCGTCCCCTTCGCTCCTCCCAAGACCTCCTGCTCTCTAGCTCCCTTGTTACCTCATCCCATGCTCGCCTCCAGGACTTCTCCAGAGCCTCTCACATCCTCTGGAATTCCTTGCCACAGTATTTCCAGTCAGCCCCTACCCTGTCCCCCTTCAGGCGAATCCCTGAAAACTCACTTATTTAGGGAAGCCTACCCCACCTCCACCTAAGAACTGTACTTGAGTCCCCTACATCAGATCATCCCCTGCAGCTATTACCTTTTGTACCACCACCCCCTCCCTTTATATTGTAAGCTCCAAGAGCAGGTGCCTCCTATTCTTTCTGTAGTGAACTGTATTGTAATTGTACTGTCCCCCTTTATACTATATTGAAAAGTGCTGCATAAACTGTTGGCATATAAATCCTGTATTAAAAAAATATTAATTTTCACTTAATCCGGTATTGATGGTCTGTGAGTGATATGATTAAGAGAACACATTTTTTGATTAGCAGGGTGTTTTTCTGTAATATTTACCTGATTGTGTTTTAGTCTGCAGAAGACACATGGTCTCATTGCCCGTGCACTGAATGTTGACTAAACTGGAGCACCAGGTGGAATAAGAAGAAATGCAACTTCGACATCTCAACCCATTGGACACTGAGCTGTCTGCTGGTACTTAGAGAAGGAAAAAGGAGACAGTCACAACAGTATGGAATTAGAAGATTCTTGAATAGTCACTATTGGCCGTATTGCAACTGTGGAAAATCCTAGAACGACTGACATGAACCTTACTTTGTGAGTTGTATATAGAGGGAGGAAAATGGGATTTTTAAGGTGCAAAATAATTTGAAAAATAGTAACAACAAAATTATATAAGATTTTTTTTATTCTAGAAAAAATAAAACATGATTAAAAACACAGCAATTGGCAAGTACAAATCAACAAGATTTTGTGGATGCAGCATAGAAGGATAGAATTCCCAACATGTTTCACCCATATATTGGGCTTCTTCAGGGGATGCTGTCCAGCTAGAGGTACAAGCCTTCTATTGAAAAAACATATACATATAATAATTACATCAACAGTTAATTCACAACCATAGTATCACATACATAGTATTTTAATTTTAATTACATAGCAACCTCAATCTATACATGTGCATGTCTATTATCAGGGCAGACAATTATTACATTATGCTACCCTGATAATAGACATGCACATGTATAGATTGAGGTTGCTATGTAATTACATTTAAAATACTTTGTATGTGATACTATGGTTATGAATTAACTGTTTATATAATTATTATGTGTATATGTTTTTTCAATAGAAGGCTTGTACCTCTAGCTGGACAGCATCCCCTGAAGAAGCCCGATATATGGGTGAAACATGTTGGGAATTCTATCCTTCTATGCTGTATCCACAAAATCTTGTTGATTTGTACTTGCCATTGCCAATTGCTGTGTTTTTAATTTTTTTTATTTTTTCTAAAATAAAAAAAATTCTTATATAATTTAGTTGTTACTATTTTTTGAATTCATTTGCACCTTAAAAATCCCATTTTCCTTCCTCTATATACAGTCAATCAAGGGAGGTGGTGCTATTATTAAGTTGATTTGTTTGTGATAAAAAAAACTCTTTCTTTGTGGGTGTTTGGGCTCCTGTGACTGGCAAATTTCTGAATTGTGCCAGTTGACTGGTGTTGGATGGTGGACAACTTGTTTCTGCTTTTCCTATGCATTCTTGTTGCAATAGGAGGTATGGAACGGCCTGCAACGAGTTCAACATGGTAGGTGTTTTTGGAAATGGGCCAATGCTGTTTTTTTTGGCACATACAAAGACAGGTTGATGCCACTATATACCTTCAGCTGTAAAAAAATGTTTTAAAAATCTTTGTGGTTCTTCCCTTCCCCTTAACAGCTAAGATAAGTGGAGGACATGTGTAATAGATCAAAGAAAAACATAGTCCCAGTGACAAAGTGGTATGCTTAGATGTCAGTAATGAGGAGACGGTGCAATGTATATTGTCACGTAAACTCACTTATTATGCTTCTGGGTATATTGTCTATTTAGCGCGTGAAAAATTCATAGACTTCATTGGAATGGAGAAGTTTCACGGTGATGACACTTATTTTCTCTAGAAAGGGAGGTGCACAATTATGTAACACAGGAACGCACACATTCATTTTTTTATTGTGGTACACTTTAATAAATTTTAGAGGCACACACAACGCCTGGCTCTAGAGGAAACTCACATTTCACATGCTGAAAGTGAGATAAAGGGGGAAAAAAGTTTTACGCATTTTCAGCTTAGTAATCTCCAGGTGGGAATTGTGAGGAAGATCCAAGTGGGGAATGATTTTAGCTGAGTTGGTTTTCTTCCCATCCTTCCCCAAATTTGGTACTTTAGCCATTGGTACTGTAGTACAGTGTTTCTCAACTCCAGTCCTCAAGGCGCCCCAACAAGACATGTTTTCAGGCTGTACATTATTTTGCACAGGTGATTGGATCAGTTTCACTGCCTTAGTAATTACCACAGCCATTTCATCTGAAGGAAATCCTGAAAACATGACCTGTTGGGGCGCCTTGAGGACTGGAGTTGAGAAACACTGCTGTAGTAAGTGATGTATGAAGGCCCCCCCCCCCCCCCCCCCCGGGGAGTCCTCTGAGCCCAAAAATCTGTTCCTGACCAGGATTACCTTACAATCCCAAACTGGAGGCTGGGGTTGAAAATGCTGTGCTCTTATTGTGTATATATTTTTGGGGGAGTTCTGAAGTTTGGAAAGGTTTTAAAGGAAGTAAACATTTAAAGAATGGTTTTAGTATTTTTTTTTTTAAAGGCATTTGAATGGCTTATAACAAATAAAGAAAAAATACATAATATTATTATTATGTATTTAAATGATATTTGAAGAATAGTTTTCATATTTTTGTCATTAAGGGAATTTGAATGGCTTATAACAAATAAATAAATAATTAACACAATAATAATAATAATAATTGTAATAATAATTGTAATAATAATAATGGTAATAATATGATAATTTTTTTTATTATTATTTCATATTTAAAGCATGGTTTTAGAATTTGTTGGAACTAAAAGGTATTTAATGGCTTATAACAAATATTTAAATAAATACATAATATCAATAATAATAATAACGTTATTATTAAATAATTAAATAATAAAATATTAAACATAACATTTAATGTTTAATTATCAAATAATAATTATTAAATCATAAGTAAAAAAATTCCTGTTGCTCTGCAATAACAATGTATACCTGTACGGCTTTTAATTTTGTCCATTAAATAAAGTGTTTTTTTTTTTTTTTACCCTAGCTACAGTGTTAAAGGTTATTTGCACATACCAATTTTCATTCTTCAGTTAGGCCTAATGCACACTGGACATTAAAAAAACGTTTTTGCAATAGCGATTTTTAGCGTTTTTTCACGTTATCGGGTTTTTTAAAATATATCATTTTCTTTGTTTACGTTTTTGATCCATTTAAAAAAAAAAAAAAACGCTTGTGAGCTGCGTTTTTGAACGTTTATTGGCGTCTATCGCGTTTTTTGACGTTAGAGCATTTTTACAGCTGACAACAGCTGAAAAACTCCTCTCAGGACCCACTAGTTTTGGAGTTTTTTTTTTTAGAGCCAAAAAAAATGCTCCAGCCAAAAACTGCTGATAACAGCCTATGTGTGCATGGACACATAGGATAACATGATGGGGAGTTTATTGACTGTAGAAAAAAACATCTGAAGCCAAAAACAGCTGCTGTAAAAATGTCCAAAAACGTCCAGTGTGCATGAGGCCGTAAAATTGCTATCCACTTAAAATGAATTGAAGATCAGCACTCAGGATTTGTTTTGCTTGCAAACTGAAATTGAAAATTTCATACTAAGGCCTGATTCACACCTATGCATTTTTAGTGCTTTTTGCATTTTGCAGATTTGCACTACAGAAGGTGTTCAATAGGAAAACATGATAAATGGACTGTAGTGCAAATCTGCAAAATGCAAAAAGCACAAAAAATTTTGTCCGAAGGGCGTTGGCTCAAACTTGTCTTGCATACACACGGTCACACAAATGTTGGCCAACATTTACGACTGTAGTGACGTACTAGACATACTACGTGGTTTTTCAGCTCTTTAGCGCCACCCTTTGGGCTCCTTCTGCTAATTTCATTTTAGTAGAAGTTTGGTGAGTATTGATTCGCGCTTTTCTTTTCACGTTTTTCATTTCGTGCTTTTCAGTTCATTTCTGAATGGCCGTTCGTCAACCAGCCATGTTGTGGAATCGGAGGAGATAACGTGTTATTTATTATTGGCCTTGGAGTTATTGCTTTGACATTATTTTTTTGGTTGAATAATAATGATCTGATTTGGTATATTTTCTATATTTTTGGATGCATAGAATGCACTTTTCAGTTAAGTTCTATTGGCAGATAGCATGTCTATTTTTTTTTTTTTTAATGCACAAATAAAAAAAACAAACATAATAATATTCTTGATATCACTAGAAAAAAAAAGGCTTTGAAAATTTGTTTGCAATAACTCCATCAGTATCACCAGCAAAGCAGCTTCATTATTATCCCATTAAAGAAGAAGAGAATTGTGCGCTGCATTTGGAGATTTCATAATTTGCCACGTCACAAATGTTAATTCTCCATTATGAACGCTAGTTTACAAGACCGGCCGCTACTGCTTCCGAGCATGCGTGTTTGTACTTTGGACTTTTGTCCGACGGACTTGTGTACACACGGTCGGAAAGTCCGACAACACACATTTGTTGGCGGAAAATATGAGAACATGCTAGCCAACATTTTTTGGCAGAAAGTCCGACAACAATTGTCCGATGGAGCGTACACACGGCCGGACTTTCCGCCAACAAGTTCACATCCAACATTCCCCGTTGGAAAATCCGATCGCGTGTACGCGGCATAATTGTGTCTTTTCTATACGCTTTAGTAAACTAATTGAGTGTTTTATTTTACAATAATGTGCCGTGAAGAGAAAGTAAAACTACTTACAAGAAGGCAAATATGGTATGCAGTTGTCAGTAGAGCAGCATGATGAAGCCATCTTAACGTTTGATCCGGTGATGCTGATGGTCCCATTGACGTCACACTGGGATTGAGGGGCACATGTCATTGTATAGGAAGTTAAGCTACTGTTACCTGAAAATAAACAAGCAACTGCCAATTCAGTCATGAAAATGTAATCACGGAATTCAAGAAATGCTTAAAGTGGAACTGTAGTCAGAAAATGAAGTCCTGCTAGATAACTTCAGGCTGACCCCTTTTGCAGGTATGTAAAACATTAAAAATAAGTGCCTATACTGTTTAAGCACTGTCTCACCCTGCTCTGCACATGCTCAGTTGCTCTCCATTTTTAAGCACTGATAGATTTGTAAAGGCCGGTCTCCTGACAGCCTCAAAGCAGAACCCTCATATCCTCTACAACCAAGGAAGCTGCTGCTGTTTGATCTGCAACTGCACATGTGATCAGTTATCACAACAGTTTGGTTGAGGACACAAGCCAATGTGACAGTTAGCAATCCCGGCACTCCAGGAATTTAACCGTTTTCTGAAACCTTTAAAGCGATGGGTTTAGTTCCGCTTTATGATTTACTGCAGTTCGGGGGCCCCGGGCTTCGGCAAAATGGCCGCCTCCGGCAAGAAGAAACCGGAACAATGCTAGAGGCAATTTACAGCACACACTCATTTTTACATAACCGGTTTATTGAAAATATTTAAATAGTACAGAGGTACAAATGAGTCCATGAGCCATATATAGTCACATTGGTAGGCTACAACAGAACAGCAATAAAACATCTCTAAACATCTCTAAATATCAAGTATATTCTCCATTGGGGGTAATGATGCTTAGATGTAAATACCTTAGGAAAGGGAGAGAAGAGCTACAGAATAAAAAACAAAAAAGAATGGGGAAATCACACACTAATTTTGGTGGCATTATTATTAATGTGGAATTTATGTTCCCTGCTAAAGAACATTATTTTTTATCAAGTTGTTATGGGTAAAGTAAAACCTTCAAGGGGTGGCAAAGATAAAGCAATTATCTTACCCAAATTTTGTCTAAAACACTGAACACTTAAGCCTCGTACACACGACTGTGTTGTTGGCCAACAAAACCATGGACTTTTGTCCGAAGGGCGTTGGCCCAAACTTGTCTTGCATAGAAACGGCAAGGAATTGTTGGCCAACAAATATGAACGTAGTGACGTACTACGTTTGTTTTCAGCTCTTTAGCGCCACCCTTTGGGCTCCTTCTGCTAATTTTGTGTTAGTAGAAGTTTGGTGAGTGTTGATTCGCACTTTTTATTTCGCACTTTTCATTTCTCGCTCCTCAGTTCGTTTCTGTACGGCCGTTCGTCAACCAGACATGTTGCGGAATCGGAGGAGATAACGTGTTTATTTATTATTGGCCTTGGAGTTATTGCTTTGACATTATTTTTTTGGTTGAATAATAATGATTTGATTTGTTATATTTTCTATATTTTTGGATGCATAGAATGTACTTTTTTGGTGAAGTTCTATTGGCAGATAACATGTCTAATTTTATTTAGTTTCTTTTTTTTTAATGCACAATAAAAAAATTGTGGAGAATAATACTTGGCTATGTGTTTTACTTCAAATGACAGTTTGGGAGTCGGCAGTTACATTTAAAAAAAAATACAATGTAAAATTGACAAGGGACACCAACATAGTTGTATCTTTGAAAAACTACGGGATAATGGTATTGTAGTAACTTGCCCAAATAAAAAAAAAAAAAAAAAAACATAATAATATTATTCTTGATATCACTAGAAAAAAAAAAAAGCCTTTGAAAATTAATTTGCAATAACTCCATCAGTATCACCAGCAAAGCAGCTTCATTATTATCCCATTAAAGAAGAAGAGAAATGTGCGCTGCATTTCGAGATTTCATAATTTGCCGCGTCACGAATGTTAATTCTCCATTGCGAACGCTAGTTTACAAGACCAACCACTTCTGGCTTGTCCTTGCTTCCGAGCATGCGTGTTTGTACTTTGGACTTTTGTCCGACGGACTTGTGTACACACGATCAGAAAGTTCAACAACAGACATTTGTTGGCGAAGAATTTGAGAACATGCTAGCCAACATTTGTTGGCGGAAAGTCCAACAACAATTGTCCGATGGAGCATACACACGGTTTGACTTTCCGCCAACAGGCTCACATCCAATATTTCCCGTCGGAAAGTCCAACCGTGTGTACAGGGCATTACACTTCTTGTACACAAGAGAGACATGATGTTCTTTTTTTTTTCACTTTATTTATTTTTAAACATAGGACAATCTCGAGAACACAAAAAACAATAAGAGAATCTCAAACATTAACATTTTTAGGCATACTTAAAACACAATTTCATATCATCTAACAGTAAGTTGAGTCTATGTCAATAATAACTCCTACTCAACCATTACCCTGCCTCCTTTATAGTCTCGAGCCGGTCCCAGTCATTTTTATACCCCTATATAAAACAAAAACATACACACACCAAAAAAAAAAAAAAAAAAAAAAAAAAAAAAAAAAAAAAGGGGGGGAGAGCCAATCCATGGAAATATCTCTCAAGGGCCTTTGCGTCCTACAAAAGAGAATCCAGGTAGATCCGGGTATCTTCCCTAGATAGCTACTTTAACCATTTTGGTTATCCTCATGGAGGGTCCTTCCCTCTTCCGAGGCCAGGAAAGAGTTCCAAGGAGACCAGGTCTCGGAATATCTTTCCTGTTGATTTCGCGCAGAAAGAACCAGCTCTTCCAATTTATTAATCTCTCTCACTTTACGCAACCACATCTCTATCGTCGGTGGTGACGTCGATCTCCACGCCAAGGGAACACAAGCCTTAGCGGCATCTAATAGATGTCGTATCACGGATTTCTTATATACCTTTTCTGATATCTGAGACCCATGAAGGAGGAAAAAGACTGGGTCTTCCGGTATCCTATAGTTAGTGACAGTCTGGAGGATATGTCTGATCTCTGCCCAAAAATTCTTCAACTTAGGACAATACCAAAATATATGCAACAACGTACCTCTATCCCCGTGACATCTCCAGCAAAGGTCTGAAGAGTTGGGAAAAAACTTCTTCAATCTCTCTGGTGTCCTGTACCATCGAGTCAAGATTTTAAAATTAGTCTCCTGGGTTTTCACACAAATAGAAGATTCGTGTGTAAACCTAATAATTTGTCGCAACTCCTTTGTACTAAAGTCCCTTCCCAACTCTCGTTCCCAATCCCGGATACATTTCAAGGAGTCGATTTCTCTCGATACATTTAATATCTCGTAATTCGCTGATAGAATATGCGATTTTGCTCCCCTATCTGAACACATCTTCTCAAAACTACCAAGAGGCCTTTCAAACTTCCTTGGGTCTGAGAGGGAGCCAAGAAAGTGGGTAATCTGGAGAGCACTCCAGAATCTAAGTCTAAATAACTCCATCATCTCTGTAACTGTTAACCAAGTCCCTCCTTTTATATAAGTGGACACTTGTGTACCCCCCATATTTGTTAAATGTTTAAACGCTTTGTCTTCGTTCCCAGGGGGAAACAGAGGGTTCCCAATTATTGGGTATAAGGGGGATGTCTCGGGTATTACGCCAACAGTAGGAAACGTAGTCGCACAGATTTTAAGAGTATTTCCTATCAGGGGATGTTTAATAAGCTCTTTGGGGGCATCTGCCAAACACCAGGGAACTCTTCCTAATAAGACAGGCGACTGGGCATATTCTATCTGTACCCAAAGTTTAAAATCTCTATGTCTGTTCCAGTCCACTACTCTGCTAAGATGTATAGCCCGATGATATCTGCGTATGTCTGGCACCGCCAATCCCCCCTGTTTCTTCGGGAGAGTTAATTGATTGCGACGTAGTCGTGGTTGCTTACCCGCCCATATAAAGTCAAAAATCGACTTCTGGCACTGTTTAAAATAAGTAGCTGGGATCCGTATTGGTAGTGCTTGTAAAAGATAAAGAAATTTGGGAAGAACACTCATCTTAACAATGTTACAGCGTCCTATCCATGAGTGTAAACCCAATTTCCATTTATCTAGTAATGTCTTCACTCTTTGCAGCAATGGGGGGAAATTTAACCCAAAAATCTTATCAATATTGGGCACCAACAACGTGCCCAAATATGTAAGTGCCTTATCCGTCCACTTGAATTTAAAATTTTTTTTTAATTGTTCAATTGATGTTTGGGGGAAATTAACCCCCATTGCCTCCGATTTGGTAAAATTAATACGAAGATTGGATAATTGGCTGTATTTCTCAAACTCCTTCATTAAGTTAGGGATCGTAACTAGAGGGTTCGTCAAGGAGAACATCATATCATCCGCGTAGGCCGAGATCTTGTATTGTGCTTCTCCTACCTTTACTCCTGTAATATCTTGATTGGAACGTATAGTGCAGAGAAATGGTTCCAACGACAGGGCAAAAAGGAGTGGTGAAAGGGGGCATCCCTGACGTGTCCCATTTGCGATCTGGAAGGTTTCTGATAGTACTCCATTTGCTCGGACACGAGCTGCCGGGCAAGAATAGCTAGAAGCAATCCATTGCAGCATTTTATTCCCGAAACCTCCATATCGCAAAACTGATAACATAAAATTCCAATTTACCCGGTCGAAGGCCTTCTCTGCATCTGTGTTCAAAAACACACATTGGATCTGAGAATTTTTCACTACATGAAGAAGATTAAGCACTTTTGTTGTATTATCTTTTACTTCACGCGTTGGAACGAATCCCACTTGGTCCAGATGTATCAAATTTGGAATGTATTGTTGAATTCTATTAGCCAAAATTTTTGTGAAAAGCTTAAAATCTACATTAAGTAAAGAGATTGGGCGGTAGCTACCACTAGAAGTCGGATCTTTTCCCTCTTTCGGTATTACCGAAATGTGTGCTAACATTGTGTCTCTTATGAATGTTGCTGATGATCCAAGAGCGTTAAATAATTTGAGCATATATGAGGCTAATGAGGGGAGCAAGGTTTTGTAATATTGGGCTGTCAGCCCATCAGGGCCCGGAGCTTTCTTCAATTTGGTTATCTTTACTGCTCTCTGAAGTTCTTCCATTGTAATAGGTTTTTCCATGTCATCTCTATCTATCTCTGTCAGCCGAGGCATTAATGACCGAGACAGATACAAATCTATTTGAGCTTGGGAAGGTGACCTAGTCTGTAGGTTATATAATGACTTATAATATTCCTGGAATTCCCCCACTATATCATATGGCTTTGTGATCCTATCCTTATTAGCTGAGATAAGATGAGGTATATAATTCATCCGTTTCTGTTCTCGTAGTGTTCTGGCTAGGAAGCTTCCGCATTTGTCGCCAGACTCATACGAGAATTTCCTGCAAACCTGTAATGCCGCTTTGGCCCTGTAATACAGAAGGTCTGAGATTTGTGTTCTCCTGACATGGAGCTCCCTCCCCACCGACGGTGACAGAGTCCGTTTATGACAGGTTTCTAGCTTAGCTAATTCTTCTAGTAATAGTTTTAATTGTTCCCCCCGCTTTTGTTTAATCCTAGCCCCATGTTTGATCAAAACTCCTCTAATGACTGCTTTATGCGCCTCCCATATAATTCCTGGATCGCAATCTGGGGTGTCGTTAGTAGAAAAATAGAAATCAAGTTCTTTGATTACATCTTCTAAAACTTCTTGGTCCTGTAAGAGACTTTCATTCAGTCTCCACTGAGTTGATCTCCTATTCCGAGTATCCTGTAAGTCATATATCATGAAAATAGGTGCGTGGTCTGACCAAGTAATCAAACCAATATTGACCTCACGTACTGAGTGGAGTTGGGCATGTGGGACAAGAAAATAATCTATGCGAGAATAAGATTTATGGGGCGATGAAAAAAAGGTGTAATCTTTTTCTGTGGGGTGGAATAAACGCCACACATCAATCAATTGACTTTTATGTAAGGTTTTAGCTATGCGATTACGAGCATTATAAGAGATTGATGATATCCCAGAGGAGGTATCTTCGGCTGGGTTCAATGAAACATTTAAGTCTCCCCCAATGATCAGCTGACCCTCTGTAAATTTAATCAGTTGCTTAAGCGCCTTACCCAAGAAGATCTCTTGGTGTTCATTGGGGGCATACAATGTTGCCAATGTGATACAAACATCACCTACCCTGCCCTTTACAAACAAGAAACGTCCTTCAGGGTCGTTAATCATATCCGTGAAGAGCCAAGGTAGTCTATTTGAAAGGAGAATAGAGACTCCCTTCGATTTTGCATTTTGATTTGCAGCATGATAGACTGACGGAAATGCCCGACTTTTTAAAGTAGGTATTTTATCCTGTCTAAAGTGGGTCTCCTGTATAAATACCACGTCTGATCCATAATGCTGCAAGTCATGTAAAAGTATCCGCCTTTTTTCTGGGGTGTTCAGGCCCTTGGTATTCAATGATATGATTTTTAAAGTCTCCATGGAATGGCTTTTAAAAAAAAAAAAAAAAAAAAAAAAAACACAAAACACAGCAACAAAAAAAAGCAATATATTGCTAAATAAACGCTCACCGCTTAAATTCGGTATCTGAGCGTCAGCTTATCAGGGGTTATGGCCAGAGATGGTCGGATGAAAAGCTCCAGGGCCATCTCTCCTCTTAGTAGTCGGGCGTTTTTAAGGACCAAGGCTAACCAACAATGGGGGGAAGAAAAAAAAAAAAAAAAAAAAAAAAAAAAAAAGGGGGGGGGGGGGGGGGAGGGGGGGGAAAGGCAGCTTCCTGAATTCCCTAATTAAGATAATTAAGACCTAGCAGCTAACTTAGCTGCCTATTCTGTTTCAGCCCATCTTAGAAGTATAACTCTAAATATAACACAAAAAAAAAAAAAAAAAAAAAAATATATATATATTATAAGAGAGGGGAGGACACAAGAGGAAGGATCTGTATTTTAAGAACTTCAATTCAAACCCTACAATTCTGCTCATATATATAGAACTCCTACTAGGAAAGGGAAAGAAATATATAAAAAAAAAAAAAAAAAAAACCCCAACAAAACAAAAAATAAAATAAATTTGGTTTATGATGGTACTCAAAAGAGAGGGGTAAGAAGTTCAAATGAAACACCAAGGCTACAACCCCCTCTCAATAAATATTTAATATGTAGCAACCAACGTGCCTTTTTAATTGTGCTGTCAAATATCACCTACTGTATCTCTGAACAGACACAACCATTCTTAAAAAAAAAAAAAAAAAAAATTAAATAAATTACTATGTAAAAAATAAGACACATAGCTCTCAAAGGTCATTTACCTTCCCTCCTTCTACCATTCTATCCCCCTCCTTTCCTTCTTCCCTCCCTCTCTCCCCCTCCCGTCCCTCAAGCCAAAAAACCTGAAGATACAGTCAAGACAAAACAAGGGGAGGGAGAGAAAAGAAAAAAAAAAAAAAAAAACACAGAAACCGGTGGTGTTGGGGGGGGGGGGGTATGGGGTGGAAAGGGGGACTAATATTCCTACACTTCACTTCATATCATATTTTAACTATCCCTATTTATAAGGCTCCTACCTTGGAGGGAAACAGAAATGTATAATATATATCTATTACGGCACCAACAAATAAAGAATAAGTAAATCAATAAATTAATTAAATAAAGAGTGAAAATTAAGTGACAGAAAAGAAAAAAAAAAAAAAAAAACTTATACCGTTTGTGAACATAGTCATTATCAGAGGGCGGGAGGGGGGTTAAAAGGAGGAGAAGAGAGAGGGAACTCCCCCCTCTCCCCCCCCCCCTACCCATATGGACTGCCAAAACTACAACCACCTCTCAACAATAACGTGTGGCAATCAACGTGTCTGTGCAAATATAATTATCAATCAAGTGTCACGTGCTATATCTCTATACAATCTCAACCAAATCTCAGTGAGGAAAAGTAAACAAAAACAAAAAATAAATAAATAAAAATAATACAGCACACAATCCAAAATGCCAACCTTCAAAGAGTCATTTTTCTTCCCTCCCCACACCCTTCTATCCCCTTCTTTCCCCATTTCCCTCCCCCCAGAACCATAAACCTAAAGATACAGCCAAAGCCAAAAAGATCTATATTCTATAATCCGTAAGTACTCTTAAAAAAAAAAAAAAAAAAATTAAAAATTCAAAAACAAAAATCTAATCTCCTATCTCTCTAAATAAATGTGGCTGTTATTATATTCTATCATACACTTAAGTTTAATTAGGATCCATTGATTCCCTTTACCCTCATTGATCTACTTCATCTCAAATCTATCTCATCCACCCCCCTCTCCCCTTCAATCTATGCAATATTTATCAGTAGTCCCCCTCATCCTTTTAAGGTCCCCCTTGAGGTAATCGTTGGTTTCTTTGGGAGTCTATCCGGTGTCTTTGTCTGTTCAAAGGATCTAACCGCCCCCCCATATGAGGAATATATGAAAGCCAATTGGGAATCTGAATGGGGGCGACATCCAAGAAAGTAAATAGTCCCGGGAGGTCTTCAGGTGTATAGACAGAAAATGAAGCTGCATCTCTACGGAATCTCACCGCCAACGGGTAACCCCATCTATAGGTGCACCCCTGTTTTTTAGCTAAATCCAGGATAGGGCGTAAGCAGGCTCTACGCTGAAGGGTTGCTCGGCATATATCTGGTAAGATCTTAATAGGGGTCCCATTGAAATTGATGTCTCCTGCCCCCCACGCTGCTCTAAGTATTCTCTCCTTCTCTTGATAGCTGTGGATCCGACAAACAATGTCTCTCGGTTTCTCTGAGTCTTTTGGTCTAGGGCCCACAGCTCTATGTACTCTATCTATATCTATCATCTTTTCAGGAGATTTCAATATTATCTGAAAAACTGCAGTGACTGTTGCCTGGAGATCCTCGGTTCCCTGTGTCTCTGGAAGACCCCGAAGCCGCAGATTGTTCCTGCGACTTCTGTCTTCAAGTTCCTCAGTGTGGAGCTGCAGGTCTACCATCATAGATGTCTGGGTGGTCAACGTTTTTTCTAATGTCTCCACCCTTTGTTCCACTAGGGATACCGTTTCCTCTCCCACTTTAGTTCTCTCTGTCAAAGTGGTTAGTTCAGACCTTACCGCTTGGATGTCTTGACGGTGTGTCTCCTCTACTCTGATTATCAGAGCTTCAATATCTCGACAGGTAGGTAAAGTGCTTAACAATGCTCGGATGCCACGGATATCTCCCTCTAGACCTCCTTCCTCTCTTGGCAATCCAGCAAAAGCCGTTTCACATGCAGGCTCACGGGCGGGTTTCACAAGCAGAGACGCCGGGTTCTCCATCACCGAGTCTGTCTCCAAACCTATTACACGAGACCCGACCGCCGGCGCTGCCGGCGTTTTCAAATCGTCACGCTGACCTCGATGCCGCAGCGCATCCGACACAGCACCAGGGGGAGTACGTGGTGGTATAGTGAAATACTGTTGAATATCTCCCTGGGCGATACGGGGATGTACTCTCTCTTTTGCGGAGCGTGTCTGATATCTATTGCCTGTACTCATCCCGCACTGTCAGCCTCTAGTCCATGAGTATTATCTGAGTGGAGATACAAGCCCCGGAGCTCTGTCCAAACGTGTCCTCACCCGTCCATGTCCGAGCCACGCCCCCTCTCCCGTGATCGAGACATGATGTTCTAATAGAAATATTCTGCACTTGGAGGCACAGGGACCCTCACAGGAGTGTAGTCAAAAAGAGGAGGGAGGGGCCATATTAATCAGGGGTGGGTCAAAAGATAGCCCAATAAAATGCTAAAGGGGTGACTTGTCCATCTTAACATCTAATTGGATATACGAGTAATGGAGGAAACACATTTTGTTGAAAGATAACTTACCTATAGTTTGTACTGTGTATATAACCGTACACAAAGAGCCCGAAGAACAAGAAACGCTGGAACCTGTGCAGTAGGTGGATGTTTCAGAGGAACATTGTATGCAGGAGAGTGAGTAGCCTAAAATGAGATCAATTATGTTTACAGCTTAACCACTTGCAGACCAGAATATTTCCCCCCTTAATGACCAGGCCATTTTTTGCGATACGGCACTGGGTCGCTTTAATTGACAACTGCAACGTTGTACCCAAACAAAATTGACGTCCTTTTTTTTTCCCCACAAATAGAGCTTTCTTTTGGTGGTATTTGATCACCTCTGCGGTTTTTATTTTTTGCGCTTTAAACAAAAAAAGAGCGACAATTTGGGGAAAAAAAAACTATTATTTACTTTTTGTTTTAATAAATATCCCCCCCCCCCCCCAAATAAAAAAAAAAATCTTCATCAGTTCAGGCCAATATGTAATCTTCCACATATTTTTAATTTAAAAAAATCTCAATAAGCGTAAATTGATTTGGTTTGCGCAAAAGTTATAGCGTCTACAAAATGACAAAAAATGATGGCATTTTTATGGCATATTTATGGCATTTTTAAAATGTATTTATTTATTTTTTACTAGTAATGGCGGCGATCTGCGATTTTTAGCTTGACAGATCTGACGCTTTTGACACTTTTTTTGTCTGTGTCCCATTGGGGAGGTCTACCTTCACTTCCTGTCCTATAGCCAAAACAGGATGTGAAAGGAAATCCCTGCAAATTAAGGGGATTGCATGGGGACCCCCAGAAGTTTCCTCCTTGGAAGATTTCTCCTCTATTAATTTTCTGGGGACGACTTTCTTTTACTTTCACGCTCAGTGATAATGGTAGACATGTCAAATAGAAAGGGTGAGGTAGTGATATATCTACCTTGTCTGTACCTCTGTTGGCTGTTCTGAAGTCTAAATATATGCATAACTCTGGTTGAACCGAGTTGCTGCGGGAATAACTCGAATTATCCACTTAACGCAAATCGCCCTACCTGTATGTCGGTAATTTGACGCTAAATACCATTGTTATGGCAGCAGCTAGCTGCCCTAACCCTGGTATTTTCAGGAACGGCGTGTGTTTCTCTTTAGGATAAAAGTGGTCTCTGCGGCGGATTGCGGCAGGAGAAGGGTCCCCCCCCCTTTGGCGCTTACTGGAGCCGTCGGTAGCGGCGGAGACGATCGCGTCCGCTTCCCTCACTGCCTGGATGCCGAGTGAGGGAAAGATGGCCCCCGCTCGGCTCCATAGCATTGGAGGGTGGAAGTGATGTCAAACGTCACTTCCATCCCAATGCTCTTAAAGGGGATTTTTTTTTTAAATGACATTTCATTTTTTATTTTATTTTCTATTGCATTTTAGTGTAAATATGAGATCTGCGGTCTTTTCGACCCCAGACCTCTTAATAAAGAGGTCCTGTCATGCTTTTTTCTATTACAAGGGATGTTTACATTCCTTGTAATAGGAATAAAAGTGACCCATTTTTTTTTATTTTAAAGGAGAGTGTAAAAATAAAAAATAAAAAGTAAAATGAGTAACCAAAAAAAAAAAAATCAAAGTAAAAAATATTGTTTCTTTTTTTTCAAAATTGTCGCTCTTTTTTTGTTTATGACAATGTAGACCAATGTAGAGCCCATAAACCTGAACTGGATGCCGAAGGACAGTCCACTGTCGGAGTGTCGGGGAAAAAAGAAGACAGCCGGCTGCCAGGGGAGTGGAAGATCAGGTAAGTAAAAGTGCTTTTGGTGTCCCCCCCCCTCCCTGCAGACATAAACCACCTTTTTTTTTTCTCTCCAGAGATGGGCTTTAAATGATTCCAGGTACATCAAAGCAAATGAGTCTTAAAGTTTGTTTTCTGTAGGAAACAGCCATAGTCAGAGTTGAAAAGTCTTCCAGCATGCTTCAGAGATGGACACTTCAGAGATGGCTCTCTGTGAAAGCAGTGGTCTCCCTGCAGAGATCTGACACGCCCCTTACTTAGTCAGAGCTATAGGTCTGATTACACTAGGCGCTCTGAAATTGATTAACATTATATCAAAATTAACATTTAGATGTTATTTAAATATTTACAATCTACTTACTCTTTGCTACAAGAGCCAAAAGCATGCCCAGCAGAATTCCAAGAAAGGGTTGCATTGTACAGCTTCCCATAGATTGGTGTGATTTGTCCGAAGTCTCAGTCTTTTCTGAAAAATGTCAGGTAAAATCCTTAATCATATTGTTTTAAGTTGCAGGTGTGGAGCAAAACAGGAGGAGACTCTTCATCGCTCTGAAAAGGTTTGAGATGCTATCAATAGATGTGACAACGATGACTTCAATAGGTGTGACAACAATGACTTCTCTAGCTTTCGGAACAGACAAGTGTAGGCAGATATTTTGGTCATGCTAATACATGCATGACATATGTCTGACAGCTGCAAATGTCAGGTTAAGGTACAAATGAATATTATAAGCCATAGGCAATATTTCTATCTAAGAATCTATGCAGGGCTTCATTTAGACATAATCCTGCTCTAAGCACAAAAGCAAGTACAAGAATGAACGGTTGGAGGCAGTATATGGTAACAAATCATTATCATATTATTATTCTGTGTTTATATAGTACCAACAGTTTGAGCAATGCTTCACATTATAAAGGGAGACAATGCAGTTACAATAAAATTCAATGCAAGTGGGTTAGGAAAGCCCTGCTCATAAGAGCTTACAATCTAATAGGGAGGGGCAAATAGTGCAAAAAGGCAATAAGTGTGAGGAATAAGCTGATGAGAGAATTAACAGTTAAGCTGTTAGGTGGGGGGGGGGGGGATAGGATTCCCTGAAAAGATGAGTTTTCAAGAATCTCATGCCCCTGGATGACGTCCATTGTGATGAACTGCGTTGGACGGAGCTTAGTGACAAAGTAATCATGAATTATATCAAAATAGAAATCATGCTGGCACATGATTGCAGTGTATAGGACAGTACATTAACCACTTGCCGCCCGCCATATAGCAATATGACGTCGGCAAAGGGGTCGCGATATCCTGACCGGACGTCATATGAGGCGCATCGCGGCCATCGTTGTTGCGGTGTGTCAATCTGACACACCGCAACTCCGATCTAGGTAAAGAGTCTCAGAGAGTGACAGAGACTCTTTACCACGTGATCAGCTATGCCCAATCAGTGCCCAGACAGCTGCCAATCAGTGCCCATCCCCAATGCCTGCCAGTGCCATCAGTGATGCCTAACAATGCTATCTATCAGTGCCGCATATCAGTGCCCATCAGTGCCACTTACCAGTGCCCAGCAGTGCCGCCTATCAGTGCTCATCAGTGCCCAGCAGTGCCATCTATCAGTGCCACCCATAAGTACCCATCAGTGTAGCCTTTCAGTACCCATCAGTGTTGCCTATCAGTGCCCACCAGTGCCACCCATGAGTGCCCATCAGTGCTGCCTATAAATGCCCATCAGTGCTGCATATCAGTGCCACCCTTCAGTGCCACTTACCAATGCCCATCAGTGCTGCCTATCAGTGCCCATCGTCAGTGCCCATCAGTGCCACCTCATTGATGCCACCTCATCGGTGCCGCCTTATCAGTGCCCGTCAGTGAAGGAGAAAATGTACTTAATTACAAAATTTTATAAACGAAACAAAAGAAAAACTTTTTTTTTTTCAAAATTTTAGGTCTTTTTTTATTTGTTTAGAAAAAAAAAAGATGTGAGCAAATACCACCAAAAGAAAGCTCTATTTGTGGGAACAAAATGATAAAAATTCTGTTTGTGTACAGTGTCGCATGACTGTGCAATTGTCATTTAAACAGCGTCAATGCTGAAAGCTGAAAATTGGCTTGGGCGGGAAGGGGGTGTAAGTGCCCGGTATTGAGGCGGTTAAACATGTTGAAGAACTCTGAAGTGGAAAATGAATGACTTCTTTGGTTTTCTAAAAGAGCATACCTCCGACAGCTTTCTCTGGTTGTCCCCAAGGAAACACTTTCACCAGACATATCTTAGCACTGCTTTTCTTTGAAAGTTCCTCATGACATAGCTCAATATATTTATATATGATTGTTAGAGGTTCTTGTTCATCGCTCTCCCTGTCATGATCCAATGCAGGTGAAGGATCCTTTGATATTTGGTGAATGTAGAATCTCGCTTAAAGTGTTACTGAGCCCGGGGCCCGCATTCACTGTGTCTGGTCTCCCACAGTGCACAGGGCATGGAGGTGCGGTTATTTTGGTGAATGTGGACCGCTGGGTGCCTTTTCTCGTCAGCAGTGTATAGCAGCCTTGTGACTTGTATCGGTTCCTAGTGGGAGGAGTTTACATTCTCCCCTGATCCTCTGTCTGGACATGCCTGGATGGTGCTGGTTGGCCCTGTGCTGGTCACATGGGGGGAGGACTCTCTGCCTGTGCTTGCCAGGCTGCGTATGTGCAGTCAGACTCCAGAGGTTCTGTTCTGCCACAATGTGGATTGGGTCAGTTGAGGAAGAGGAGGATAAGAGAGACAGGATTGCTCCTCCTTAGTGCACGGTGCACGGGTTTGGCAATTTGCTGGAACTCTCATAGTGTAAAACTGTATACATCCTTTATCCCTTTTTTTTATAGAAAAAGTATATGTAAACACTCACAATGTTAAAATATACAAGCGCTTAATACAAATACCAATCCCGGGAATCGATCTGACCATTTCATGATTCCAGCGAGTGTGGTTATGTCACAAGCGTAAGCTCCGCCCTAAGCATTTTGTCACATCTGACTTAATCGGGGCCCCCGTCTTAAGTCCTCTTAATTTTAAGTGCTAGTATCTGGATTTACAAGATTCCTCCTATAATCACATTGGTGGATTTGAATTTAGACATATTGGGACTGTTATTGATATTTTTATGTTAACGACTTATTTTATTATGGCACAATATTTGTTTGTATTTTTTTGTTACCATAATAAGCGCTGCAATGTGAATTCATAAAGATGAAGTAGTCACGTCCACTCAAGAGGACCTGCAGTTATATGCTTGTCATGTGGGTACCTTTCTTGTGCTTAATGAATGGGTTATTTGCTTGCTACACTATGGAGTTCCTCTTGTGTGTTTTTTAGATGCTGAGTATAACTGAGCATTTTATCAATGGAGAACTGGAGGGTGAGAGATCCATCCAGGTTGTCATTGTTATCGAACGCTGTAACACCTATAATCTGGGGTCTGAGTTTCTGGTAAGCAGTATATGGGTGTGAAGGTGGTGGAGCACTGGAGATTTTTCAATGAAGAGAACTCGAGCTGCTTAAGATTTTGTCACAGAACTTATGGACTTTATGGAAGAGATTTACTAAAACTGGAGAGTGCAAAATCTGGTGCAGCCCTGAATAGAACCCAGCTTCCATGTTTTATTGTCAAAGCTTAATTAAACAAACTGAAGTTAGAAGCTGATTGGCTACCATACACAGCTGCATCAGATTCTGAGTGCTCCAAATTTAGTAAATCTCCCCCAATGTGTTCACTGTTGATCACTTGGGGATAATCAGACAGCTTGGGGTAGGAAGTTCCAGAGGATGTGGGAGGCTCTAGACAAGTCCTGGAAGTCAGATAAGGGAGTTGGAGAGCAGGATGTCTTGGGAGGAGCAGAGTGGATGATTATCCAATATCCATTTGAATATATTAAAGCATTCAAGACCTGATGAAGGGGGAATTTGTAGCCCCAGAAATATTTTCACTGTTTATCATTGAAAATACATTACCGCTGGACTCATTCAATTTCCTGCGGCACTCTCAACCCTTCAATATCGTTTCTCTAAATCAGGAACCCTTTGGGACACCCTAGTTGAGAGAACTGCCTTCAAACATTTGACTTTTCCTCAGATTTGCTTAGTTTGGGGTCCAGTCCTCCATCAACACATTTCCTTGTGGATTTCCCTGCACTGTCCTGTGTATTCCACTCTTCTATTCCTGCAAGTCCACTGAAACAACAGCAGATTACTAATCTCAGGGACAATGAACAATATCCTTAGAGAATATGGCTTTCTTTGATAATTCCTCGCCAAAGTTTAGACCAGTTTTTTTTTTTAATTTTTATATCTGAAATAAAAAAAAGAGAAAAAAATATGAAATAAAGTAAAACCATCTCATCAGGTGGGTCTGGGAGCTTTACAAACCATTGTGCAGAATTTACTACTTTAAGTATAAATAATTCTGCATGATGGTTGTTAAAAGATTGCAAGCCTTTATTAGAAAAATTAAGCACTTGCAGACAACACATTTCGGCAGTCAAGTTCTCACTTTATCACTGCTGACTGTATCTGAAAAACAACAATCTGTGTGTTAGAGTAATTCGATCATCCATTAAATCTGTCTGCGTGATCAACCTTCTTGTGGCAGGTCTAGGAAATCTTTGTCTTCAGATAACATGTTTTGACATACAGAAGTATTAGAATAGGTGATGTCATCTGTATTTTGACATGCATATGTGCCAAGAGTGCTGTTTTATGATCTATCAACGTTTGTGAGTTCCATTCTAAAGTGGTTCTCAAGCCAGGACATTTTTTACCTTAATGTATTCCCTGCATTAAAGAGGTTTTAAACCTTAAAAGAAAAAAAAAAAGGTTTTCCTGTTCCTTTAAAGCAGGTTAAACAGCATAGTGCTGGTGTTGTCTAATTTGTCCCTTTCTGTGCTGTAAAAACCTGGTTGTTCCTGCCTGATCCTGTGTCCCCTATGTGAACTGACCACGGTAATCATGGCTGCTGATCCATAATACTGTGGTCAGTTTACATGTCTCCATCATTCCACTGTGTTAGAGTCCCTCCTCTCTCTCTCCCCTCTCCCCCTCCCTCCCTGCATGTCAGTTCCTAGTGTGTGAGCGATCTCCAAACCCCCCCCATGCTATTTTGTGTGGCAGTAAAGTCAGTGAATAGCATTACTGCCAGCCCCTCTGTTTTAGCAAGGTGCAATACATCAATATTTTTTTAAAATGATGCTGCTAAATACTATATTTCAGAGCCTCACTGTGCTGTCACATGTTCTCCCGCTGCTCTCCTCCCCTGATCTAAGGACTACAGTGGGAGGGGCTGAGCGGGCAACACAGCGGTCAGGTGACCTTCTTACTGACGTCAGGGGGGAATCTAAGCCCCTCCCATTGTAGTCCCTAGATCAGGGGAGGAGAGCAGTGGGAGGTCACTTTATGGTAAAAAAAAATGTCCCAGCATTTGTATTGCCCCCTCAACCCCCCTATATGCTTACCTGAGTCTTGACTTGATATAGTACTGTGCCCCTCTCTAGTGACCCTCTCCTTTCTTCCCACTTTCTCATAACAGAGAGGCAGCAGTTGGGAGACATTGGCTCCTGCTGCTGTCAATCAAATTCTGTAAGCAGAGAGTGGGGGTAGGGGCCGAACCACGCTTTGTGGGTCTATGGACCCACACGGCCAAGCCTGGGAGCGAGCCCGAATGTGTGCCCTCATAGCAAGTAGCTTCCTATAGTGGTGCACAGAGAAGAGGAGGAGCCAAGTGGGCCAGAGGAGGACTCCAGAAGAGAAGGTTCGGGGGCCACTATGTGCAATACCAATGCACAGAGCAGGTAAGTATAACATGTTCGTTATTTTTTTTAATATCTTAGCCTTTACAGTCACTTTAAGTTGTGCCTCAAAAACAGAAAGAATTGTAGTTTTATTAATACCAAAAGTGTGTTAAATTGTTACAACTTGAAAGAAAGAAAAAAATGTATGCAGTTTGCAAAAACAAACATTTTTATTTTTAAGAAGCTGAACTCCAACTTTCTGCAGCCCCCCCACCCCCCCCCCCCCTTTGATGCCTCAGTCAGGACTCTTGCCTAAGAGGAGGTTCTATGACGGCTTGGGCCCATGGGAAGTAGGTTGTATGATGATGGTCCTTATTCAAGCAGAAGAATGTTGTCAACAGAACGATTGAGTAAACCCTCTGTGGCGGGGAAGCTATTCGATTAAAGGTGAGTATTGCAGAGAAAACGGTTCTTTTTACATGGGCACATGCTTTTTTTGCTATTGAAGTAATCAAATTGTTCACAATACAAATTGTAATTTCAAGAATAAAAGACAAATGATAGACGGGAGGTAGAAGTGAGTTTGGAGACCCATGGTGCTTCCACTAGTGCAGCGGAACCGAACGTCTGTCAATATTCCGTTGTGGCTGTAACAAAGGTTGCCGAGATCGCAGATGCTTTTTGTGGTGCAACCACGATATGCTGTTGACCGCGGTACAGCCTCTGAAAAAAATCAAAATATAAATGATTCAATTGTGAAATGTATTCTTAAACAAATTCTTCAAAACCTAGAACTACCCTGTTTCCCCCAAAATAAGACCTAGCGTGATTGTCGGTGATGGCTGCAATATAAGCCCTACCCCCAAAATAAGCCCTAGTTAAAGTCCTTGTAGGTCTTATTTTCAGGGTAGGGCTTATTTTCAGGGAAACAGGGTAGGGTTTATTTGGGGGGTAGGGCTTATATTGCAGCCATCACCGACAATCACGCTAGGTCTTATTTTCGGGGAAACAGGGTAGGTAATTAAAAACAGAATAAGATTTGTACTGGCCACAGAATCTTATGACACAGAAACACAGTTTTTTGTAAAAAAAAAAGTTTGAACTTTAAAATGTGTTTGTTTTAATAAATAGCTTATTTGAAAAATGTTGTGAAGGTAATCTTATAGATTGTTTGTATGCATGTATATGATTATGCTGGTTAGGGATTGTATCCACAAATTCAATGTGCCCATATTTCTAATGCCCTGTACACACGACCGGTTTTGCCGTTGGAATAAACTCTGAAGGTTTTTCCGACTGAATTCCGATGGAATTCCGCTCAAATTGTCTTGCATACACACGGTCACACCAAATTCCGACCGCCAAGAACGCGGTGACGTACAAAACGTACGACGGGACAAAACGTACGACGGGGCAACACGTACGAAGTCTCGTACTTGCTTCAGAGCATGCGTCATTTTTGGTCCGTCGGAACAGCATACAGACAAGCGTTTTTTCCCAATAGGAATTTGTCCTGTCGGAAAAATATAGAACATGTTCTCTATCTAAGTCCGTCTGAATTTTCGACATTAAAAAGTCCGATGGGGCCTACACATGGTCGGAATATACGATGAAAAGCTCCCATCGGACTTTTTCTGTCGGAAATTCCGACAGTGTGTCGGGGCATTACTGGTATATCAGTAAGCAAGATTACACGTGATGAAGCCATTACTTGTTTGAGTCTTTTGCATGTAAGCTTATCCTTGTCCACCTAAGAGTGCTGAAGTTAAGATGTTTTCACATGTCATATAATATTGCTTGGAACAGCTAGTTTTGCTTTTTAGCAAGCCCTATTCCCCCATGTCTACAATATCAGTGTACTATGGTTTGTTGGTATAGGACTATAAATAGCCGCCCCTAATATCCTCTCCCACCATTGCGCCAAAAGATAAATTAAACTTGTGTATAATATAAAGCTGCCACTTTGATAAAAAATGTGAATTATCCAAAATGAAAAATAGGAAGAGATAGTGGCGCTAATGAATGTGATAGTGATAGATAACCGTGAATCAAAAAATACTGAAACAAGGATTCTATAGTTATAAATAATGAAAATCACCCAGTGACAAGTGAAAAAAATGTCTATATAATAATATAGTCCATAAATATAAGATGGCAAAACAAATAAGAGAGAGACTTCAGTCTTCTTGAACTCTTAATCTTCCACCACACCAACGTGTTTGTGACACCTCTCCCTCTGAAAAACGCACTCACCAGCTTGTTTTGCCTCCTACTCTCGTGTTTGGCAAAAATAGTAGTTGAACCACACCTGGGTTGCAAACAATAATCCATGACTCAAATCAGAAAAGCTCCATATGTGAAAAGTAAATAAACAAAGTGCTCCACATAGCGTGATAACGTTTCAAACAGTTTAATAAAATCACACCAAAAACACTTCAAGGTTTACACTCACATTTAAAACGAAAAAAGTAAGCCTCAAAAGTAAATCCACAGCAAGCAAATAAACAATGGCTTAGCGGTGCACTGCGGTCACGGCGGACCTGAAGTGTGTGCTTGTGATGTATCTCTCACCCCACTTCTAAGGTCCTGCTATCCGGTATCAGTGTGTAGTTGCTCAGCAAGCGGCGTCTCACAGCGTCTCACGTCAGTACAATAGAATATCGTGTAGCCACGGCCCCGACATGTTTCATCACTAAGACTTCCTCATGGGATTCCGATGAGGAAGTCTTAGTGACAAAACATGTTGGGGGTGTGGCTACACAACATTTTATTGTACTGACGTTGGACACCGCTTGCTGAGCAACTACACACTGATGTGGTCCTGAGACCTGTCACCTGAGAGGAGAAGCAATCCTATTGGCCGCCTAGAAGGAGGAGGGAGGAGAAGCATGGTGGAAGCCACCGTGATGCCGAAGAGGAGGAGATGCAGGGGAAGCCGCCGACCACCGGAGGAAGCGCTGCCCATAACCTATATGGGGTAAGTGTGGGGCTGGTGATCGTCCAACTGGGGGGGTATGCAGGTGACCTGAGCAACTGGGGGGGGTGACTGTGGGTGCATTGTTTGCCGTCCCTCCCAAAAAATATAACACCAGCCATCACTGCTCTTACCAGGTTACCCAACCCCAAATTATAGGAGGTCTGGCATAGCATGAAGCTGCATGGGTCTTGAACCATGGATCATCTGACACAGGAACACATACGGCACCACAGCGGTTAAGCCCGACGAGAAAACATAAGTCTCCAATGGCGTAGTACCGTCAAGTATTTATTAAATATCTGCCAAAATATGTACTCACAAAACATTGTGTTAGCACATTAAACAGTTAACAGAGCTGGCTGCTGCAAAGCATGAGTGGAGTCAGCACAACTCCACCGAGTGGAGTCAGCACAACTCCACCCCACCCCGCACCAGCATACGTTTCGTCTAAACAGACGTTGTCAGGGGGATCAGCTGATCAAAATCCATGGCTCAAGACCAACCTAGCTTCATGCTATGCCAGACCTCCTATAATTTAGGGTCTAGTAATGTGGTAGGAAGCTGTATGTGTTGAGGTGGTGGGCTCACCAGTCACACTTCGTTGTTTATATTAAGGATAAGATGGACCATACATTATTGTGATTACGAATGGACATTATTTGATTCATTTTGTCACTAGAGGTGGATTTTTGTTATTTATTAATTTTTTATTGACATCATATTTACACAGCGCAGCTGTATTGGCATTCATTTACATTGTGCTTGTATTTTTGTGCTTCTGAGTGCAGCTGTGAGGGCTAGTTATTATTGTATTATGAATTTCACCTTTGAGAAGCACTGAGAGTAGTTTTTTGAATATTACTGGTGTACAATGACTGTTTCAACGATAAAAGAAAAAAATTATTTTGGTATTGTGCTGCTTCGAATTGTATTATATTTTTAATATAAATACTTTTCTCATCTAATATTTGTAAAGGGTGAATGATATGTTAAAAAAAAAAAATGTTCTGAGCCAACGTTGCCTCCATCTGTCATACTTACCTCCTATGTGTTCAGTCTGAAGAAGACACATGTTCTCATTCCCTGTGCATTGCATGGTATCTGAAGAGTTACACCAGGGAGAATAAAAAGACAAACAGGATGGGCATTTCAATCCATTGGACACTGAGTTGTCAGTTGGCACTTAGAGAAAAAAAAGAAGTGGAATATGTTGGCATTAAATTAAAGGGCACATATTTTTAATGGTAAACATTCTACATACAAAGTTCTTAAAAAAAATGTTACCCAAACATATCATATTCCTGATAAGTGTCTGTTGTACCATGAACTTACATTAAAAAGTATCCTGTTCTCCTTGTATTTGTTCCTTTTGTGAAATATCTGGTGATTCTACCAGTCCCCCTGCTCTCTTATTTCAAACAGACTCTGGTGGGTCAAAAAAGCAAATTTATCCCAATGTGGAGAGTTTTCTGGTTGTGCTGGGAGAGCAGCCTACCAGCCCTCAAATGGCCAAGATCTGTGATGGCACGCCTTCACCCTGCATAACCATTCACTGGGGAGATCAGTGTGCTGCTGTTTCTCCACCCCCAGCTCTCTAAGCCCCTTGTGCAGCTGAGAACTGAGATTATGCGATCACTTATAAAAAAAAAAAAAGAAAAGTTGGTATTTTAAATTTATATATTCACACCCCATGAAATTTTCCAGATTCTGTCATGTTACAACCAAAAACGTAAATGTATTTTATTGGGATTTTATGTGATAGACCAACACAAAGTGGCACATAACTGTGAAGTGGAAGGAAAATGATAAATGGTTTTCAACATTTTTTTATAAATAAATATCTGAAAAGTGTGGCATGCATTTGTATTCAGCCCCCCAAGTCAATAATTTGTAGAACCCCCTTTTGCTGTAATTACAGCTGCAAGTCTTTTTGGGGATGTCTCTATGAGCTTTGCACATCTAGAGAGTAAAGTTTTTGCCCATTCTTCTTTGCAAAGTAGCTCAAGCTCTGTCAGATTGGATGGAGAGCGTCTGTGAGCAATAATTTTCAAGTCTTGCCACAGATTCTCAATTGGATTTAGGTCTGGACTTTGACTGGGCCATTCTAACACATGAATATGCTTTGATCTAAACCATTCCATTGTAGCTCTGGCTGTATGTTTAGGGTCGTTGTCCTGCTGGAAGGTGAACCTCTACCTCAGTCTCAAGTCTTTTGCAGACTTTAACAGGTTTTCTTCTAAGATTGCCCTTTATTTTGCTCCATACATTTTCCTATCAACTCTGACCAGCTTCCCTGTCCCTGCTGAGGAAAAGCATCCCCACAACATTATGCTGCTACCACCATGTTTCATGGTGGGGATGGTGTGTTCAGAGTGATGTGCAGTGTTAGTTTTCCACCACACATAGCATTTTGCTTTTAGGCCAAAAACCTTCTTCCACATATTTGCTGTGTCCTCCACATGGCTTCTCGCAAACTGCAAACGGAACTTCTTATGGTTTTCTTTAAACAATTTTTTCTTCTTGCCACTCTTCCATAAAGGTCAGATTTGTGGAGAGCACGACTAATTGTTGTCCTGTAGACAGATTCTCCCACCTGAGCTGTGGATCTCTGCAGCTTCTCCAGAGTTACCATGGGCCCCTAGACTGCTTCTCTGATGAATGCTCTCCTTGCCCGGCCGGTCAGTTTAGGTGGACGGCCATGTCTTGGTAGGTTTGCAGCTATGCCATACTCTTTAATTTTCGGATAATGGATTGAACAGTGCTCCGTGAGATGTTCAAAGCTTGGGATTATTTAGACTTCTGCTTTAGACTTCTCCACAACATTATCCCTGACCTGTCTGGTGTGTTTCTTTGACTTCATGATGCTGTTTGTTCACTAAGGTTCTCTAAAAAACCTCTGATGGCTTCACAGAACAGCTGTATTTATACTGAGATTACATTACACAAAGGAGGACTCTATTTACTAATTAGGTGACTTCTGAAGGCAATTGATTTCACTAGATCTTAGTTAGGGGGTAAATGGGGGTTGAATACAAATGCATGTCACCCTTTTCACATATTTATTTGTAAAAACATTTGAAAACTATTTATAAATTTCCTTCCATTTCACAATTATGTGCCACTTTGTGTTGGTCTATCACATAAAATCCTAATAAAATACATTTATGTTTTTGGTTATAACATGACAAAATGTGGAAAATGTCAAGGAGTATGAATACTTTTTCAAAGCACTGTGGGTGTGTGTATATACAGTATCTCACAAAAGTGAGTAAACCCCTCACATTTTTGTAAATTTTATTCTACCTTTTCATGTGACAACACTGAAGAAATGACACTTTGCTACAATGTAAAGTAGTGAGTGTACAGATTGTATAACAGTGTAAATTTGCTGTCCCCTCAAAATAACTCAACACACAGCCATTAATGTCTAAACCGCTGGCAACAAAAGTGAGTACACCCCTAAGTGAAAATGTCCAAATTGGGCCCAAAGTGTCAATATTTTGTGTGGTCACCATTATTTTCCAGCACTGCCTTAACCCTCTTGGGAATGGAGTTAACCAGAGCTTCACATGTTGCCACTGGAGTCCTCTTCCACTCCTCCATGACAACATCACGGAGCTGGTAGATGTTAGAGACCTTGCGCTTTGAGGATGCCCCACAGATGCTTAATAGGGTTAGGTCTGGAAACATTCTTGGCCAGTCCATTACCTTTACCCTCAGCTTCTTTAGCAAGGCAGTGGTCATCTTGGAGGTGTGTTTGGGGTTGTTATCATGTTGGAATAATGCCCTGCAACCCAGTCTCCAAAGGGAGGGGATCATGCTCTGCTTCAGTATGTCACAGCACATGTTGGCATTCATGGTTCCCTCAATGAACTGTAGCTCTCCAGTGCCTTCAGCACTCATGCAGCCCCAGACCATGACACTCCCACCACCATGCTTGACTGTAGGCAAGACACACTTGTCTTTATACTTCTCACCTGGTTGTTGCGGCGTATGGTCTGAGCAGTGACAGGCTGACCCCCCACCCCTTTAACCTCTGCAGCAATGCTGGCAGCACTCATACCTCTATTTCCCAAAGACAACCTCTGGATATGACGCAGAGCACGTGCACTCAACTCCTTTGGTCGACCATGGTGAAACCTGTTCTGAGTGGAACCAGTCCTGTTAAACCGCTGTATGGTCTTGGCCAGCATGCTACAGCTCAGTTTCAGGGTCTTGGCAATCTTCTTATAGCCTAGGACATCTTTATGTAGAGCAACAATTCTTTTTTTTCAGATCCTCAGAGAGTTCTTTGCCATGAGGTTCCATGTTGAAGTTCCAGTGACAAGTATGAGAGAGTGAAACTGATAATACCAAATTTAACACCTGCTTCCCATTCACACCTGAGACCTTGTAACACTAATGAGTCACATGACATCAGGGAGGGAAAATGGCTAATTGGGCCCAATTTGGACATTTTCACTTAGGGATGTACTCACTTTTGTTGCCAGCGGTTTAGACATTAATGGCTGTGTGTTGAGTTATTTTGAGGGGACAGCAAATTTACACTGTTATACAAGCTGTACACTCACTACTTTACATTGTAGCAAAGTGTCATTTCTTTAGTGTTGTCACATGAAAAGATATAATAGAATATTTATTACAAAAATGTGAGGTGTATATATATATATATATATATATATATATATATATATATATATATATAATGTTTTTGTTTTGTTTTTTTTTTCATTTTTTTATTTTTTCTTTATTTTTTATTAGTTGTCTTTATTTTTTGTTTTCTGGCAGTGTGCAAATTGCATTGAACCACTGAAGTACTATTAGTAGACTAGTTATTATGATGATTATTACCATTATTTTCATGATACACTTGTGATATTATGGTTTTATGGTGTGAGAGAGTATATATGATACTTTGAGGGCATTGGCTTGATTGGATTTAATCTAATGTAATTGGAGGTGAGCAGGTCCATGCCAACTGTTGAGGGCTGGACACACCTCCTATGCATGTGAATCAGACTTGTTTTGTTGGCTCTGAAGAAGAGGAAACCTCGAAACACATTAACCTTTGCTCCTGCAAATAGTCCTGTGTGATGCTGACAAGTATGACATGGACACAAGCGGATGGATTTTATTGTTATGCACTGACCCAAGCATTTGTTTGTGAGTTTGTTTCTCACCTCTGTTTTTACTTATTAAAGACATTCATTGAGGATAATGCACTAGGCCCGCACGCCTTCTATTCTCTTATATATTCATAAATGCTTTTTCTGGACTCACCAAACTATTCCACTGGTATAAAGGATGTGCTTTATTATAATTTCCAATGATGTCTTCTGAACAAATTATGTTAAATCCAGTTTTGAGTCACAGTCGAGATGGTTGCCCTTTAAAGCCTAACAACTACCAAAACATTCTAAATTTGGATAAAGTAGAGAAGGGATTTTGTTGATGCCTGTGCACCTATTGCATTATAAAACAATTTATAGCAAAGAAAAAACCAGGAGGGTCTTACGGGTGGGCAAAGTTGGAATGCAGTAGTCAGTGGTACAACACGATGTACCTATCTTCATCTTCTTTCCAAAGGGGAGGCTGACACTTTCACTCTTGTCACACTGGCTTGCTTTTGTACATAACATGGTATAGACTGTCAAGCTCGTGCTACCTATTGGAAAACAAACTGAATTATTTTTTGCAAATAAAATTAAAGAGCTCAGAACATGTTTTGAGATCCTATAGGGTGCACTTCACTTTATAAAAAAAAAAGAAGGAAATAAAATGTTTGCCCATTAAGGGCAATGTGTAAGGGTCTCTCTCTAAAGTCCTCCTCCCTGTGTAAGGTCCATCTACTTCTCCACCAACTGGTACTCAACTACTCTCATGTGATACTTCTGGGGCCTAGCAGCCAATCACTATGCCCAAGCACTATCACATTTGGAGGGGGTGAATGCATTGTATCCTCTTCATTCCAACAACAGGAATTTTGGATAGAAGGAAGAGTAGAAAAGAATCGGGACAGTATCAGTGGCTGCTTGATCTTTCAGTGCTTTTGTATACATTTTCTTTCTGATGCAATTTAATATCTGTTTACATTATATATCAATATCATTATTAACTGCCTTACCATGTTTATCATTTGTATCCTACTTGCTGACCTGGCCTTTTTCTGACATTCTTTGTTTACAAGTAAAAATCTGTATTTTTTTTTGCTAGAAAAGTACTTAGAACCCCCAAACATACATATATATATATATATATATATATATATATACATATTTTAGCACAGGCTCTAGAAAATAAAAAAAATTATGTCACACGGTTTTTGTTCAGTGGTTTTTCAAGCACAATTTCTTGGAAAAAAAATACATTTTAATAAATAAAAAAAACACAATATATACCTCAATATTTTGGGGAAAATATGAAATATGATGTTATGCTAAGTAAATAGATACCTAACATGTCACACTTTAAAATTGTGCATGCTCGTGGAATGGTGACAAACTACGGTAGTCAAAAATCTCCATAGGTGACACTTTAAAAATTTCTTCAGATTGCCAGTTTAAAGTTACAGAGGAGTCCTAGCGCTAGAACCACTTACATATGTGGAAAAGAATAAGGAATTGCAGAAATTGACTTCATAGGCACACACATAAGATAAAAAAATATTTGACATTTTAATATGTCAGGGACAAAGGTATTATTTGAGTCCCTGGGGTCATGAATTATTATGATGTGTTTTCTTTTTATGTTTGTAAATCATGATTTTAACTTTATCCAATTAAAATTTCAAATATTTTTTATCTTATGTGTGTGCCTATAAAGTCCATTTCTGCAGTTCCTTATTCTTTTCCATTTAATATCGGGACATTGGCATATTGTTATTAGTGTATCCACAGTGTCACCCTGTGTTGATAAATGTTAAATTCCAAAACTTTTTGACATTTACATATGTGGGTGTGACATACGTATGTGTTCACCACTGTGTGCGAACACGGGGGGAATGGGGGTGCTTTAAAGTTTTTTGTTTTTTTTCATTAAATTTGTGCACTGTCCCTTAAAAAAAAATATGACTTTTATTGCTATCACAAGGAATGTAAACATTCCTTGTGAAAAACAATACAGCATGACAGGTCCTCTTTATGGAGAGATCTGGGGTCTAAAATAGCCCACACTTCTCTACCCTAAAAAGCAAAAGATCAAAAAAAATAAAATGTGATCTTTTGCTTAAAAAAAATGGCCTTGCTTACATGGGGTCGGAACCGGAAGTGGCGTCATGACTTTGCTCCAGTCCTTCTAGGCTACAGAGATAAGTGGAGGCCATCTTTCCTTTGCTCATCTCTGTGCCCAGCTGCCGCCAGTGTTGGATTGGTTCTTTGGGGCTTCTTGATCAGCCAGGTAAGCCTGAGAACTGCTGGAAAGTGGCTTCTAAAAGCAATCCAGCAGTGAATGCGCCACTCGGACCACTTTTATCAAAAAGACTGGCGCCTGAGGAAAAAAAAAAAAAAGGGCTATTGCATCTAGTTGCAGCCATAACCCCGGTATTAAACATCAAAGTAATGTATTTTCCCAGTTAGGAGTTCGGCAAGTGGTTAGTATTTTCTAATTCGAACAAACAACTGAAGTTCATTATGTGATGTTCTACAATTGTAGGTAAATGCTAATATGCATATCTACACATCATGTTTCATCCTTATGACTATGTTTTATGTTTATTCTTGTAGCCCTGATGAAGGGGGAGTGATGTTGGCCCCGAAACACATTGGTTGCTAATGTTTTACCAGTAATTGAAATTATCTTAACTCTTTCATCTAGTTTTGGTCTGGTTCTCCTTCTTTGTATTTCTATGGTATTTGTACAACTCCATCCAACCCTTGTTTTAACCATTTTGAGTGGTGTTGATAGGCTGTCAGGTAGTGATATATAAATGCAGCCCAACGGCCTATATTGAACACCTTTGTGAACGAGGTCCACAATCTTTTTATATTTCTGACCCATGCCGCGTTTTGACTTGTGATTTTTTTTTTTTTTAAATGCATCTTTTTTTGTCAACAATATATTTTTATTCAGTTTTAAGAAGGACAATCATGTACAAACAATAGAAAGAAAAGGACAAAAGACCCATCTCTTATAGATTTTAGACATGTGCACTCGTTATCGTCCAAATTTCGGGGATTTTTGTGTTCGTTTTAACAAAACGATAAGGAACGCGCAGAATCTAAAATCCGAAGGATTCAAAATAAAAAAAATACTTTATTTTCATATCCATTATATTTTCATATCGCTGCGACAACAGTTTGATATGGATAGATAGGAGATTCGACATGACGCTGACAATAGCGATCTGTGTCTATCGAACCTGCGGTCAAATGTGTCTAACTTACCTCTATTAGTCCAAGATTATTCGACATAGAGAGAAAAGATTCGACATTATAGAAACATGAAGATTCGACGAAGCAGCTAAAAACATACGATCACCGTGGGCGGACATTTACGGTCAAATGCTCCGCCAATAGGCTATAGAAGAATTTGACTAGTAATAATAATTAATAATTATAATTATTACTAGTCAAAAACATTAGAATTCTACTATAGCTTGTGGGCGGACCAGAAATTTACGATCGCTGCGTCGTACAGTTTATGCATATGCATAGAGCATATGTGTAATGAAGGTTTACTATGGCTAAAAGGTTTTGATATGTTGACAAGGTTTTGCGCCACATTTTGGTGATCAGTGACTTAGCAAGATTTGAAGGATAACATTAAGATACTGAATGGGAACTCTTCGACGCCTACATTCAAAATCGCTAGGGCTGGATCTGGTGATGTTAATAACCCAGTGAGTCTGGAAATTAGTTGGAGTGTCTGGTGCCAAAAACTGCATATATTCTTACATGTCCATAGAATATGGAAAATGGTACCCACATTCTCTCCAGCAGAGAGGGGATTGAGCAGGAAAAAACTTGGCCAGTCTATAAGAGGTAAGATACCACCTGGTTGTGATTTTTTTGGGCTAGCTCCCAGTGGTTAATACAATGTGTTGAAATGTATCTTTTTCATAGTGTAATCGTCAGATACAATGACAGCATTAAAAAAATAATAGTAGTAATAATAACTAGCTCCCAGTGGTTAATACAATGTGTTGGAATGTATCTTTTTCATAGTGTAATTGTCAGATACAATGACAACATTAAAACAATATTAATAGTAATAATAACTCATGAAAGTATTTTTTTTCTTTAAAATTAAAATCTTATCTGCAAATTAATCATAATATTATCAAGTTAACTGACACATCTTGACACTGCTAAATTTGCCCTGGGCATCTAGGCACCAATGAAATTTGGTCCAATAAGGGTTTTCCTAATTTCGTGTAGTTTATCTTATTGTCCCAAGATTTTCTAAATGCTTACATCATACAAAGTTGTGTCTTGTGATGATTATTCCAAGTGGGATAAGTTAATGCAACAATTGCATTTATTTATTTATTGCAGGCATTTATATGTCACTGTACTTTCAAATCCATCCCTGCCCTCAAGGAGCTTGCAGTCTAAGGTCTCGAACTGACATTAATGCCATGTACACACGACCGGACTTTCCGGTATACTTGGTCCGGCGTACCGGAGTCCGTCGGACAATTCGATCGTGTGTGGGCTCCAGCGAACTTTTTTTTCTCAAAAGTTTGACGGACTTAGATTTGAAACATGTTTCAAATCTGTCCGACGGACTCGAATCCAGTCAAAAAGTCTGCTTGTCTGTATGCTAGTCCGACGGACAAAAACCGACGCTAGGGCAGCTATTGGCTACTGGCTATGAACTTCCTTGTTTTAGTCCGGTCGTACGTCATCACGTACGAATCCGTCGGACTTTGGTTGATCGTGTGTAGGCAAGTCTGTTCATTCGGAAAGTCCGTCGTAAAGTCCGTCGAAAAGTCCGCCGGACAAAGTCTGCCGTAAAGTCCGGTTGTGTGTACGCGGCATAATACATACAAACTAGGGTCAATTTCGACAGGAGATAATTAACCTACCAGAATGCCTGTGGAGTTTGGGAGAAAACCAGAGTACCTGAAGGAAACCCACTCAAACACCAGAAGGTCATGAAAACTATATGCAGATATTGTCCTGACTGGTACAGTTATTTAAACAGGAAATTTTTGTGGCTATTCCACTAACCAAATAGTTTTGATTTAACTTTTTTCTAACAATGGTCTTACCATCACTGGTTGCTATATATGCAGCTCCACACACAGAGTCGTGGGGGCAAATCCTATTGTAACCACTACATGAGGTTGTTAATGTAGAGGTGCACTCTGTACAGGAAAGTGAGTACCCTACGGAGAAACAAATGATGAGCATTGATTAAAGTATCTATATTGTATGTGGTCATGAAAATTTTAGCAGAACTACCCATATTGCTTAATAGAAAACAATACGATTGCAACTTTCATTCTCCTCCAACCACTGTAATGTGAATTTGTTCTTTACCCAAAACCTAATGTACCAGTTTTTTTTAAGTTGTGGCTAGGAAATTCATTGTTTTTTTTTTTTATAACTACTGATTACCTAAGCACCAAGATCTTTGTTTCTGAGTTTCCATATCCATCCACCTGTTAAGCCCATAACGAAATTGCTTCACCATGGAGTGTTGAATTAATTTGTAGTATGTATAGTATATTATAGAGAATGCAACATCCCTCCTACCATAGAAGCAGTGGTGGCTGGTGCTCAATATTTTTTTTTTGGGGGGGGGGGGGGGCGGCAAACAAACCGCCCCCTATTACTCTCACTGCCACCACCCTCCAACCGCCGCCACCCCCCCCCCCCCACTCGCACCGAGTCCTAAGACTCCCTGGCCAATCAGGTCTCAGTACCTGCTTCCTGATTGGCCGGGAGGAGAATCAGGAAGACAATAGTGAATATTGATTTGCTATTGTTACACAACTGGGTGGGCTGAGGGCGCAGTGCTCTGCTCCCCGAGCCCACCCTTTTTTGAAGCCAATTAGAACCTCAGGCTCTAATAATTTGCTTCAAAGAAAAAAAAAACCCATTGGAATCCATGAATCCGGCGACCTGCATGGAGATTAGGGGCCGGGCGCATGGATTAGGGGAGAGGCACCCCTGCGCCCCTTATGGATGGGCCGTCACTGGATAGAAGATATAAAAGCCAAGTGACTAACTGGGGAGCTCTTGATGCTTGAATACTCAAAAGACAGATGACAATGGAATATCCAGGCAACAAATGCTCACTTATATAGTTAAAAATATAATTTTGGGTGGAATGATCCATTAAAGTAGAACTACAGGTAAAACTTTTTTCCTTTTCATTTTGGATAGAATACGGAAAGGTTCAATTTTTTTTTTTTTTTGCTATCTATGTTTATTTGGGGAGATTTTCCTTCACTTCTTGCCCAACAGCCAAAACCATAATGATAGAAGGGGTTGTAGAGGAGGAATGAACAATCAAACAACAACAAAAAATCGCAAGAAACAGTTAAATCTTCAACCTATCCACACACACACACACTTTCCTCAGCTGCAAAATCACTTTTAAGGAATTTAAAGTGACACTTAAAGTTAAATAAAAAATTTCTGCCCTTTGGCCAAAACTAACACCTTCAAGCTATTTGTAGTTTTGTGAGAAAACTCACACCCCAAAGGTATCATGCAAACAAGAAGCTAAAACAACAACGAAACACAGAAACAGTCATCGCAATACTGCTCAACAAACAACAACAGAAACAGAAGAAGACATCCTCTCCAGATGTATAACAACCGACTTTAAACAATAATAGATCGAAAATTTTGAAAAAAAAAAAACTTTTTTATAGTTTGTTATAACATTTTGCAAAAAAGGTAAATTTTCTCCTTAACTGATGTGCGCTGATGAGGCAGCACTCATGGGCACTGATTGGCAGCAGTGGTGGGCACTAATTGGCAGCAGTGGTGGGCACTAATTGGCAGCAGTCGTGAACGCACTTTTGCAGAAGCCGATTATCAGCTCTTTTCTCCTCTCCCCCACACGCTGACAGCGTGAGAAGGAGCAGTGAAGAGAGCCGGTAACCCGGCTTCTGTTGAGAGCTGATCACGTGGTAAAGAGCCGCTGATTGGCTCTTTACCTCAATCTTTGTTCGTCAGTGTCCAGAGGACACTGCAATCACAGAGCTCACCGCCTGTGCCCGGCTGCGGGCGTGCGGGCGTGCAGCCGTGCGATCACAGGAGGCCATCATAAGAAGAACAATATTACAAAGTCATACTTCTGTAATTTTTAAGTGATTGCCTGATTAGCATAGTAAAAGCTTAAAACATTCCTATCAATACCATCCTTTCTGCCTGGAAACTTGAGAACGTCCATGGCATCCAAAAAGCGTCTTTCTATGTCAAAAGAAGTTTTAGACCAGCTAGAAAACAGCGATAGTTTATTAGAATCACTTGCAGAACTGAGCGATAGTGATTCGTGGGATAATTTTGTCATCAGACACTGAAGCTAACAACAGCGACAATTCTGCGACTGAGCTCAGCGATGTTCTATTGACTGTGGTACGGATCACGCAGCACTGAGCACAGTTGCAGAATTGTTGCTGTCGTCACTTTCAGTGTCTGATGACGAATGGGGTGGGGTGAATATTGTTACCCCCCCCCCCCCCCGGGAGCTGAGGAGGTAACCAAGCGGCGGCAAGGCAGGGCAAACCAGAACTCATGTATGAGGATAGATAGCAAGAAAGTCCTCCTTCCAACATTGTGGTGTGAAATACGAACCCAAAGGGTAACTGTAATATAATAATGTTATAGTAGTGAGCAAAAATGGGTAATGTATTGAAGGACCACAAAGCGGAGGATAGAGTGTGAGGCTATAGTGAAGGGACAGTTGAAGAAACATGTGAGGTAGACCCAAGTGTGTGCACAGGGTAGCAGTGCGGAAAAGTAAAGAAAAGAGCAACCCACTAAGAACACCAATGAACAGAGGTAGAACAGCAGTGAGTAACCTTATGTGTGTGGAAAAGCAGGTGGAATTAGAAATAATTGTGCCAAGGTGCATGGGATGAGAGGTCCGTGAATACCTGGAAGTGCAAAGTACAAGTCAGCCAGGTACCGCCAACGTCACGCTGGGTCGTGCTATGAGGGAGGAACCGGAAGCAGCCACATGCAGGCGACTAGCGCCTATATGTAGGCAACCTCCGCCTCCGTCAGTATGCACTCCAGATGGACAAACAACACGTCAACACGTGGCGTCAATGTGACGTCAGACGTTCCGTGGGGGGCGTGGCATTGACGCGTAGCGGGAACGGGCCCCCAACCCCGCAATCAAGATCGAGGGGATAGGGGGACAGTCACGGTGTGCGTCGCAGCTCCCGGGATTGGATGAGATCCACCCCCCAAGTGTTAACCTAACAAAATTGTATGAAATGAAACAGGGGTCTTCCAATTAAGCAAGTGGCATGTAATGGCACTTGATGTGAGACAGAAATATTATATATGGTAAGTAAAGTAAATAGTGTGTGTTTCCATCCCTGTTAAGTTGAAAAAAGAAACAAATTAATGGGACTTTATATGAGACCTTGACTAACCAGTACATAGGTCTCCATCCCTATGGATATGAAAGAAGAGGGGAACTAGGGGCAAGGGATTAACACCAGGGGGCAATCAAGGGGTTAATCGTGTTCCCTGTGTTTGTTTCTAACTGTGGAGGGAGGGGACTGACCTAGAGGGAATGACAGATTGTGATTCCTAGCTATTAGGAACTCACAATCTGTCTCTCCTCACAGAACAGAAAAGGGATTTGAAAGAAGAGGGGAACTAGGGGGAAACGGGGCAGTTGGGACTTTGTGTGAAACACAACACTAGGGCAGAATGAGTCATCAAGTATATATTCACCCCCTGAAACCTCCTACCATTATGAACACCATCATATACATCTTACCATCATTACACTATATACCCATAGGTAAGAGTGTTAGGACCAGATATTCAGCTCCCTCTCTTCCTGTTGTAATTAATTACCATTAATTACCAATTTATACTATATTATAGGTACTTCTAGACAGCTGCTCCTGATGAGTGGACAAACTTCCATGAAATGCGTTGAGCATAAATATTTGATGTCATGTCACAGCAATCCAATATCTACCATGGGCTTTCAATGTTTGAGTCATCATTTTTAATTCTAATACAATTTTGATTATTAATTCACATGTTGGGTGTAATGTTGATGCTCCTACCATTTATCATGTGCTACAGTGTCTAACATACTATTATTTTACTATAATGTGATAGAATTATCATGTTTTAATTACTCTGTATTTTATTGATTTAATGTCTGTATCATTTACTGCACTATGTTCTCATGAAGTATTAATAAATATTCATTTTATCTATATTGATGACTCATTCTGCCCTAGTGTTGTGTTTCACACAAAGTCCCAACTGCTCCGTTTCCCCCTAGTTCCCCTCTTCTTTCAAATCCCTGTTCTGTTCTGTTCTGTGAGGGGAGACAGATCGTGAGTTCCTAATAGCTAGGAACCACGATCCGTCATTTCCTCTAGGTCAGTCCCCCCCCCTCCACAGTTAGAAACAAACACAGGGAACACAATTAACCCCCTAGTGTTAACCCCTTCACTGCCAGTGACATTTTTACAGTAATCAGTGCATTTTTATAGCACTGACCTCCGTATAAATGTCAATGGTCCCAGAAATGTGTCAAAAGTGTCCGATGTGTCCACCATAATGTCACAGTCCTGATAAAAATCGCAGATCGCCGCCATTACTAGTAAAAAAAAAATAATAATAATAAAAATGCTATAAATCTATCCCCTATTTTGTAGACGCTATAACTTTTGTGCAAACCATCAATATACGCTTATTGAGATTTTTATTACTAAAAATATGTAGAAGAATACATATAGACCTGAACTGAGAAAAAAAGTGCTTTTTTTAAAAAAAAATGGGGATATTTATTATAGCAAAAAGTACAAAATATTGTGCTTTTTTCTCAAAATTCTTTTTGTTTATAGGGCAAAAAAAAAAAAAAATGCAGAGGTGATCAAATACCACCAAAAGAAATCTCTATTTGTGGGAAAAAAAGGACGTCAATTTTGTTTGGGTGCAACGTTGCACGGCCGCGCAATTGTCAGTTAAAGCGACACAGTGCTGAATTGCAAAAAAATGGCCTGGTCATTGAGCAGCCAAATCTTCCGGGGGGTGTGAGGACTCAATAGCCAAAACAGGAAGTGAAAGGAAACCCCCTAAAGTGAGAGAATCCCTGGTTGTCACCAGAACCAGTGTCCCCACTTAGAGGATTTCACCTCTATTGCTGTTGAGGGGACAACTCAAAATGTGAGATTTTCTTTTACTTTCACTTTCCATAATGACAACAAACATAACAAACAGAGAGGATGAATCCCCCTAATGGGGGCAATGACAGCAATAAAAACCTGACAGGTGTATAAATCCCTATCCACTCTATCCAAAACTAAAAAAAAAAAAAATGTACCTTTAGTTATACTTTAAAGTGTTTGTAAGCCTTCATTTTTTTTTTTTTTTTTTTTTATTATTTAAAATAACAAACATGTCATACTTACCTCCACTGTGCAGCTCGTTTTGCACAGAGTGCGATCATCGTCTTCTGGGGTCCCTCGGCGGCTCTCGCGGCTCCTCCCCACATCATATAACCCCCTAGGAGAAGCGATCACCCGGGGAGGTTACCTTGCGGGCGCCCGAGTCTAGCATTTGCGTCCATAGACACGAATGCCGGACTCGGCCCCGCGTCCCGGCGCCCGCGTCATTGGATTTGATTGACAGCAGCGGAAGCCAATGGCTGCGCTGCTATCAATCTTTTCAATCAAGAGCCGGGGCCCCGTACAGAGAGGGACAGCACGCCCTCGCCGAGGGAAAATTTGACCTTTGTGCGCCACATCTCTGATTGACTTGTGAGGGTTTAAAACTGCAATGAAATTTAAATAAAATATCCAATTTCAAGACCCCAAATCATCTTAATTTGATAGCGGAATTTCATAAGCACTTACCATAAACCTGACCCCTATTCATTTTTAATGTGAATGCTTTACACTCCATTATGCCTACACGTTAGTAGGGAAGTGTGATAAAGGTGAACAACTGTGCCTCTTCTCCATCTCAGAAAATTGGGTAGGGGTAGGAAGATGTAGATTACAGAGTCACACTTCGGTAATTTTTAAGTGATTGCCTGATTAGCATAGTAAAAGCTCAAAACATTCCTATCAATGCCTATATATATCTATATCTATAGCTATATATATATATGTATATATATATATATATATATATATATATATATATATATATATATACATATATATATTAAAAAGTTTTGGGATACCTGCCTTTACACGCAGGCAGTCAAGTTCCTCCACCCCAAACCCACTCAGGCATGTATGCTGACACCTTAAAACTTCCCTTCAGTGGAACTAAGGGGCCAAGCCCAACCCCTGATAAACAAACCCACACCATAATCCCCCCTCCATAAAATGATTTGGACCAGTGCACAAAGCAAGGTCCATGAGTGAAGGATGAGAGAGTTTGGGGTGGAGGAACTTGACTGGCCTGCACAGAGTTTTGACCTCAACCCGATAGAACACCTTTGCGATGAATTAGAGCGGAGACTGCAAGCCAGGCCTTCTCATCCAACACCAGTGCCTGACCTCACAAATGCGTTTCTGGAGGAATGGTCAAACATTCCCATAGACACACTCCTAAACCTTGCGGACGGCCTTCCCAGAAGAGCTGAAGCTGCCCAAAATGTAATGGATGTACTAAGCTGCTAGCTACAATGGCTACCTATGCAAAGAAGCTGCTATTTTATTTTAGAAAATCATTCAGTCTTTAAAATAAACTAAAAATATGAATCCAATCAATAACACGTAATATATTATTTCCCAAAGATTTAAAGAACACTTACCAGAGGGTACCAAAGCTAAAAGCACACCCAAAAGAAATGACATTAGGAAAGTTTGCAGGTCCTCCTGGTTGAACTAAAGTAGATCTAGTCCTGGCCATTACCAGAAAACTTGTAGGATATGTTATTATTTATACTGTGTTGCTTTGTGGTCATGGAAATTTTATTTTAAGGAACTGGTTACATAAGATACATTTGTTGGAACCGCAAAAGAGCAACAAAAACTTGACCAAGTTTCAGTTACGCCTCTGAGTTTGATTAACTCTACAGCAGCATATCCCAGATTTATTAAAATACTGTATTTAACACTTGTGTTACTGCTTGATTTTCTTGATGGGTACCCCTAAGGCTGGGTTCACACCAGTGTCAATTGGATGTGGGTTTCCCAGCATCCAATTCGCATGTCAGGAGATTGTGACCGGCTCTCTATGGAGCTGGTTCACACATCCTTGGAGCGGCTCCTGCGCAAATTGCGTAGGAGTCCTGTGTGTTTTCTGGTCCGTTTCAGGTCCAAACTCAGCCAAAAATGTAGGCTGAAATCGGACCCGAAACAGTGAATGGAGATGCACTGGACCCCCTGCTGTGAGCAGCTCCGTTCCTCAGTGTGAACCCAGCCTTCAGGTAGATGCTCCTTGGGATAAAGATGTTGGTGCTTTCGAGGAGGAACAGTGGAAGGTGCTGTGGGAGGCTGTTCAGGAGAGGACACTTAATGTGAATCAGAAGCGTATGTAACTTTATATTCTCCTCAGAGTGTATAACACCCCATCCAAACTGTTTAAAATGGGCCATCTACCCAGTTTGGAAACATAAATGATCCAAGGTCTGGTGTTAACCCAACATCACCTCCATCCCTAATTCAATACATATATACAAGGGTAAAAAAAAAAAAAAAAAAAAAGAATTTCCAAGCTCAACTTACCAACCAGCCTGCAACCAACCGAATTAACCTGTCTAACAGTATGCGTTAAAAACAGGGGTTTGGTAAGTTGAGCTTGGAAATTCTTTGGTTTTAGTTGACAGCCCTTCCAGTGCTCCTTGCTGTGAAGACCAGTTATAGGTGGGGGCAGTGACCCTCTTTTTGTATTGTTGACTTATTGGTCAGGCAACGCACTGACACCTTTGCTGCCATTGTGCAATGTGCTGGTTGTTCAGTGTGTTCTTGCGCCTTTAAGGAGGGTTGGGCTCCTTCCAGTCATCTGCCCTTCATCTATCTATTAGAATTCATGTGCTCCCACTGTGGAGACTCTTCAAAGTTAGAGTAATGCCACGTACACACGTCAGGATTTTGGTCGGAAAAAGATATGATGGCTTTTCCGACGGGATTCCGCTCAAGCTTGCCTTACATACACACGACCACACAAAAGTTCGCTGGACTTTCGACCATCAAGAACATGGTGACGAGCCAAGAAAATGAAATTCAATGCTTCCGAGCATGCGTCGAATTGTTTCCGAGCATGCGTAGGAATTTTGCGCATCGGAATTGCTACATACGATCGCATTTTCGGATAGGAACTTTTTCAGACCAAAAAATTGAGAACATGCTCCCAATCTTTTGCTGGCTGGAATTCAGCCAGCAAAAGTCCGATGGAGCATACACACGGTCGCATTTTCCAACCAAAAGCTCTCATCGGTCTTTTGCTTGGCGAATTTCCGGTCGTGTGTACACGGCATTAGGGTCTGCAGGATACAGGGTGCCTTGCCGTGGCCTGCAGCTTATGCATGTATTTGCAAATGTGTGCAACTAAACCCTTGTTTTTAACACATACTGTTAGACAGGTTCGGTTGGTCGCAGGCTGGTTGGTAAGTTGAGCTTGGAAATTCTTTGGTTTTATTTGACATGCGTTTGCCCTTCCAGTGCTCCTTGCTGTGAAGACCAGTTATAGGTGGGGGCAGTGACCCTTTTTTGTTTTTTTCATATATACAAGGGGTTCGTCCTGGGACTTTGAGTGAGGTTTTATTTCCATGACATGTTTCTTGATTAACCATATTCACCTCACTCAAAGTCCCAGGGCGAACCCCTTGTATACATCTACCCCCTTTGTACCAAATGCCATGGAGACTTAGGTCGCATATTATTCTGATTATATTAAAAAAATGGTGGGCTGTCCACTCAAAAAATCCCATGTATCAAAAATACCTCATCTCTGAATTGTGATACAGTCAGGTCCATAAATATTGAGACATCGACACAATTCTAATCTTTTTGGCTCTATACACCACCACAATGGATTTGAAATAAAACGAACAAGATGTGCTTTAACTGCGGACTTTCAGCTTTAATTTGAGGGTATTTACATCCAAATCAGGTGAACGGTGTAGGAATTACAACAGTTTGTATATGTGCCCCCCACTTTTTAAGGGGCCAAAAGTAATGGGACAATTGGCTGCTCAGCTGTTCCATGGCCAAGTGTGTGTTATTCGCTCATTATCCCATTTACAAGGAGCAGATAAAAGGTCCAATATGAGATCCAAAGAGCTGTCACTATCAGTGAAGCAAGCCATCATTAGGCTGAAAAAACAAAACAAACCCATCAGAGATAGCAAAAACATTAGGTGTGGCCAAATTAACTGTTTGGAACATCCTTAAAAAGAAAGAATGCACCGGTGAGCTCAGCAACACCAAAAGACCCGGAAGACCACGGAAAACAACTGTGGTGGATGACCGAAGAATTCTTTCCCTGATGAAGAAAACACCCTTCACAACAGTTGGCCGGATCGAGAACACTCTCCAGAAGGTAAGTGTATGTATGTCAAAGTCATCAAGAGAAGACTTCACCAGAGTGAATACAGAGGGTTCACCACAAGATGTAAACCATTGGTGAGCTTCAAAAACAGGCCAGATTCAAGTTTGCGAAACAACATCTAAAAAAGCCTTCACAGTTCTGGGTCAACATCCTATGGACAGTGGCGTCTCTAGCTTTCATATTTAGGGGGGGGATGGGGGACAGGGACAAAAGTAGGGGGGCCAACTATAAAAATGTATATATATATATATATATATATATATATATATATATATATATATATATATATATATACACACATACACACACACATCATACAGTGCCTTGAAAAAGTATTCACACCCCTTGAAATATCCCACATTTTGTCATGTTACAACCAAAAACGTAAATGTATTTTATTGCGATTTTATGTGATAGACCAACATAAAGTGGCACATAATTGTGAAGTTGAAGGAAAATGATAAATTGTTTTCAAAATTGGCACCTGGGGCGGATCCTATATCTGGCATCCCTCCCCCCAGGTGGACAGGCAGCGCACCATATGTCGACGTCAAGTGATGTTAGGGTAGTATACTGGCAGATTGGGGTGACATAGTGCCAGGTTAGGGTGATATACAATAGTGCCAGGTTAGGTGATAGTGTCAAGTTAGGTGATATATAATAGTGCCAGGTTAGGTGGTAGTGCCAGGTTAGGTGATATACAATAGTGCCAGGTTAGGTGGTAGCGGCAGGCTAGGTGGCAGTGCCAAGTTAGGTGGTAGTGCCAGGTTAAGTGATAGTGCTAGGTAGGGTGGTAGTGCCAGGTTAGGTAATAGTGCCAGGTTAGGGTGGTAGTGTCAGGTTAGGGTGGTAGTGCCAGGTTGGGTGGTAATGCCAGGTTAGGTAACAGTGGCAGGTAGGGTGGTACTGCCAGGTTAGGTAATAGTGCTAGGTTAGGGTGGTAGTGCCAGGTTAGGTAATAGTGCCAGGTTAGGGTGGTAATGCCAGGTTAGGTAATAGTGCCATGTTAGGGTGGTAGTGCCAGGTTAGGTAATAGTGCCAGGTTAGGGTGGTAATGCCAGGTTAGGTAATAGTGCCAGGTTAGGGTGGTACTGCCAGGTTAGGTAATAGTGCCAGGTTAGGGTGGTAGTGCCAGGTTAGGTAATAGTGTCAGGTAGGGTGGTAGTGCCAGGTTAGGGTGGTAGTGCCAGGTTAGGTAATAGTGCCAGGTTAGGGTGGTAGTGCCAGGTTATGTTGTAGTGCCAGGTTAGGGTGGTAGTGCCAGGTTAGGTTGTAGTGCCAGGTTAGGGTGGTAGTGCCAGGTTAGGGTGGTAGTGCCAGGTTAGGTAATAGTGCCAGGTTATGTTGTAGTGCCAGGTTAGGGTGGTAGTGCCAGGTTAGGTTGTAGTGCCAGGTTAGGGTGGTAGTGCCAGGTTAGGGTGGTAGTGCCAGGTTAGGTAATAGTGCCAGGTTATGTTGTAGTGCCAGGTTAGGGCAGTAGTGCCAGGTTAGGTAATAGTGCCAGGTTATGTTGTAGTGCCAGGTTAGGGTGGTAGAGCCAGGTTAGGTAATAGTGCCAGGTTATGTTGTAGTGCCAGGTTAGGTAATAGTGCCAGGTTAGGGTGGTAGTGCCAGGTTAGGTGACTACTAACTCTGAGGTGGAGCATCTTATTACTGTTGTGTGGGTGGGATGTGTACTGCACCAATCATATGGGATGAATAGAGGAGGAGAGTAAGCAGGGACTGGTGCAGTACACATCCCACCCACACAAGCAACAGCAATGGTACGATGTTCCACCTCGGGGTTCTTCCTTAAGCCCTGAAAAAAATGGGGGGTGGGGGGGGGGGTGGTAATGAGAACCATGGGGTGGGGCAAGTGGAGGTGGGTATGAGATGGGGGATGAGTAGAGGAGAACTGGAATGAAAGAGGAGGATCCTGGTTTGTATAGGGATAAAAAAGGAGGAGGATTTGTGCTGGCATGAGGGAAGGGTGTGTGTGTGTGTGTGTGTGTGTGTGTGGGGGGCAAATAGATGGGTGTCAAGGGGACGGGGAGGGATGGGCATGGGGAATACTGTCTAAAAGTAAATGGGCTGTCTGGCTGCCATTTGCAGTGTTTGTAGATCCTGGAACACACACCTGCATGAAGATGAAGTGTCTGCAGAGGAAAAGACAGAGGAAAGAAGGCTGAAGGGAGTGAGGGAAAGTGTTAGGAAAAGAATTCAGCCGGCCGGCTGGGGAAGAGGCTGTAAATCAGCAGGGCTGCGAGATATCGGCAAACCGGCTGGGAGAAGGGAACAAGGGTTAACAAGGATCTGAGAGGCAGTGTGACAGGCAGAGATAGATCTGTGTGCCGGATAGTAGTGGCTGAGGTGGGGAGGAAGATGCCGGGGAGGGAGAAAGCACTGAAGACAGCTGAGAGACAGATAACAGAACTCACCTGTAGTGTAGCAAGAGATGGTCAAAGTGAGGGGAACTGTTGCCACTGCTAGAATACTGCTGGGAGGAAACTTCTAGGGCCCTCCATGCCCCAAGGACCCCTGGGCAGTTTGCAGAAGAGCCTGTGCATTAAGACAGCCCTAAGGGGCTCCTTCCCCCACTCTGTGTCCTGACAGATCCATCTGTTTTGTGGCAGAGGAAAACGGGCAGTGCTGTGGGGATGCCCGGACAGGGAGGCAGATCGGTGCGCTGTGACAGTCACAGAAAAATGCAGTGTGTGTCTCTCCCTCCTGTCGGCTTTCAGCTATTGAATTAATTGGGGGGGCACATGGGGGGGCCCAGTAGGATGTTGGGGGGGTCAGGGCCCCCTGTGGCCCCAGACTGGTGACGCCTCTGCCTATGGACAGATGAGGCCAAGATCAACTTGTACCAGAGTGATGGGAAGAGAAGAGTATGGAGAAGGAAAGGAACTGCTCATGATCCAAAGCATACCACCTCATCAGTAAAGCATGGAGCTGGTTCTCTTGTATTTATTGATGATGTGACTGCTGACAAAAGCAGCAGGATGAATTCTGAAGTGTTTCAGGCAATATTATCTGCTCACATTCAGCGAAATGCTTCAGAACTCATTGGACGGTGCTTCACAGTGCAGATGGACAATGACCCAAAGCATACTGCGAAAGCAACCAAAGAGTTTTTTAAGGGAAAGAAGTGGAATGTTATGCAATGGCCAAGTCAATCACCTGACCTGAATCCAATTGAGCAGGAACTGAAGACAGTTGCAGTAGAGGCCCGGCAGAGCATCACCAGGGATGAAACCCAGCGTCTGGTGATGTCTGTGAGTTCCAGACTTCAGGCTGTAATTGACTGCCAAGGATTTGTAACCAAGTATTAAAAAGTGAAAGTTTGATGGATGATTGTTAATCTGTCCCATTACTTTTGGTCCCTTAAAAAGTGGGAGGCACATATACAAACTGTTGTAATTCCTACACCGTTCACCTGATTTGGATGTAAATACCCTCAAATTGAAGCTGAAAGTCTACAGTTAAAGCACATCTTGTTCGTTTTAATTTAAATCCATTGTGGTGGTGTATAGAGCCAAAAAGATTAGAATTGTGTCAATGTCTCAATATTTATGGACCTGACTGTATCACAATTCAGAGATGATGTATTTTTGATAGGAAAAAAGGAGATGCAGCTCACAAACACTCTTGCTCTGGAATGACACCGCCCTAGTAAGAACTGGTTCCAGGTGCTGGCTTTGCTGGTTTGCAGTGAGGTAGAAAGAAATCCTGGATAGCCGCACTCTGGGATAAGGACATCTTTATTTCAATAAAATCCAAACATACAGTCAATTGCAGAGACGTACAGGGTGGTAGACTGCTAACGCGTTTCACATCATTTGGATGCTTATTCGTAGCTAGAGAGGGATAGTAGTAGTGTGGTATAAATAGAAAAGTGAAAAAGTAAAAGAGGGGGGGCGGGGTATGCATGCCGGTAAAACAACCAATCACCATGCTGCATAGCAAACCCACCCTCTCAGTGTGATTAAAACAATACTGATCCCATTAAAAAACTACACCTGCTAAAAGAGGAGAGAAAACATCCATTGTTAACCTAACCAAAATGCATAATGAAAAATATAAGTAGACAAAACTGTCATGCCAATAAAAATCAGCACGAACTCATAAAAATAACTGAAAAAAAAAAAAAGAGAAAAGAAAAAGGTAGGTATTGGATGCTAAAAACCCTCCATATCAGGTGAAGCCGCAACAATGGAACAAACTTGGGTAGTTGGGAGTGCTAAAAAGGTGTCAAAGTACTCTCACAACCCTAAGACAGCAAATGTGCATAAGCAGTTTTTCATGAGATCAAAGTACAAGCATATTAGATATGAGATCAGTGTGTATATACATTAAACATGAAATTTAGAGATATATGCACATTACTCCTCCAACTCCTCCAATCATTCTTAACCACTTGTATTTTATAGACGAGAGAGTTGACAAAAATATATGCAGTGAAAAATATATACATAGATCTGAAAAAGGGGTCGGTCCAACTACCCAAGAGAGTGGTTACAAATGTGTCAAAAGTATCAAACATGTAGCATCGCATCCAAAGCACTGGTGTCAGATAAGTCTTTACTTTCTGAAAAGAAAAAACAGTAAAAAACAGACAAACAGAAGCATGAAAATGGATAAGACACCAGATGAACCACAAAAAGGTATAGATAAATATGTTGATATTAAACTCCCATGACAATATCATGTTAGCTGTGCGGTCAATAATGAAAAGGTGTATGATCAACCACATAGGAAACATAGAAAAACCCAACAAAGGAACCAAAACAAAGAACCGAATGAACTATTAAATTAATGCAGTTTCCACATAGATCAACATGCTGGCAGACTATGCTACAACAGCAAATGTATAGAGATCATAAGTCTCACTCCATGTGCTGAAATAGGTTGAGTTGAATAATAACACGAAAGAGAGTAACCTCAAACGCACACAGATATAGTAGGGTGGCTATAGAATCTGCATCAAACAAAGCCCAGACCTGCATCCAAAAGAAAAATTAAGAATTATTAAGGCGGCCTTGCTACATAGTACCATGCGATTGGAAATTCCCAAAGTCTCACTTCTCGTGCTGCAAAACACCATGGCTCACTATAAGAATACCATAAATCTAGAGTGGAATTGGCAAAAATAATAAAGCCAAAAGGCAAAAAGAACAAAATGGTCTATAACAAACCTAACAGCATTGAGCCATGTATTCGGAGACTTGAGAGAGTCTCACTTGAAGTGCTGCATCTGGTGTCTTATCCATTTTCATGCTTCTGTTTGTCTGTTTTTTACTGTTTTTTCTTTTCAGAAAGTAAAGACTTATCTGACACCAGTGCTTTGGATGCGATGCTACATGTTTGATACTTTTGACACATTTGTAACCACTCTCTTGGGTAGTTGGACCGACCCCTTTTTCAGATCTATGTATATATTTTTCACTGCATATATGTTTGTCAACTCTCTCGTCTATAAAATACAAGTGGTTAAGAATGATTGGAGGAGTAATGTGCATATATCTCTAAATTTCATGTTTAATGTATATACACGCTGATCTCAAGTCTAATATACTTGTATTTTGATCTCATGAAAATGTGTGTATATTTCATTTAAACTGCTTATGCACATTTGATGTTTTAGGGTTGTGAGAGTACTTTGACACCTTTTTAGCACTCCCAACTATCCAAGTTTGTTCCATTGTTGCGGCTTCACCTGATATGGAGGGTTTTTAGCATCCAATACCTACCTTTTTCTTTTCTCTTTTTTATTTTTTTCAGTTATTTTTATGAGTTCGTGCTGATTTTTATTGGCATGACTGTTTTGTCTACTTATATTTTTCATTATGCATTTTGGTTAGGTTAACAATGGATGTTTTCTCTCCTCTTTTAGCAGGTGTAGTTTTTTAATGGGATCAGTATTGTTTTAATCACACTGAGAGGGTGGGTTTGCTATGCAGCACGGTGATTGGTTTTTTTACCGGCATGCATACCCCGCCCCCCCTCTTTTACTTTTTCACTTTTCTATTTATACCACACTACTACTATCCCTCTCTAGTAGGGATGAGCCGAACACCCCCCCGGTTCGGTTCGCACCAGAACCTGCGAACGGACCGAAAGTTCGCACGAACGTTAGAACCCCATTGACGTCTATGGGACTCGAACGTTCGAAATCAAAAGTGCTCATTTTAAAGGCTAATTTGCATGGTATTGTCCTAAAAAGGGTTTGGGGACCCGGGTCCTACCCCAGGGGACATGGATCAATGCAAAAAAACTTTTAAAAACGGCCGTTTTTTCGGGAGCAGTGATTTTAATGATGCTTAAAGTAAAAAAAAAAAAAGTGAAATATTCCTTTAAATATCGTACCTGAGGGGTGTCTATAGTATGCCTGTAAAGTGACGCGTGTTTCCCGTGTTTAGAACAGTCCCTGCACCAAATGTCATTTTTAAAGGAAAAAATCTCATTTAAAACTGCTTGCGGGTTTAATGTAATGTCGGGTCCTGGCAATATGGATGAAAATCAGTGAGACAAACGGCATGGGTACCCCCCAGTCCATTACCAGGCCCTTTGGGTCTTGTATGGATATTAAGGGGAACCCCGCACCCAAATTAAAATAAGGAAAGGTGTGGGGCCACCAGGCCCTATATACTCTGAACAGCAGTATACAGGCTGTAGGTTTGTTGTTAAGTAGAATCTCTTTGTAATTTTGAACGGGTACATTTTTAACGTGTTTAGCTCCAGCCAAAAAATCTTTTTTAAGCTTTTTGGAAAACATAGGGAAGGGTTATCACCCCTGTGACATTTGTTTTGCTGTCTTTCCTCCTCTTCAGAAGATTTCACCTCACTTTTTGTCCCAATGGATTGGAAAGCATCAGTGGAAAGGAGAAATGTTTTTCCCATATTAACTCTTACAAGAGAGAATTTCCCTTCCTAGGGGTAGATTTATTCTCACTTCCTGTTGTCTCCTTTCGTTTGCAAGTAGGAGTCGTTTGTAAGTTAGTTGTTTGAAAGTAGGGTCCTGCCCTATATAATCAGCAGAAATTTGGGCCTTAGGTGTTGCTGTGGCCACAACACTGTAAGCCCTCACAGGGCTCTGCTGTGAAATATTAGATCAAGAATTGTAATTACATGCCCCTGTTGAACAGGAGCTGAAAAATTAGGCCTTAGGCACTGGTGCTGGTGCCACAACACTGCAACCCCTCACAGACAGTCTAGTTGGAATGCAGGAACGAGCCCTGCTGCAAAGTATTGCATCAAAAATTGTAATTACACGCCCCTGTTAAACAAGGGCTGAAAAATTGGGCCTTAGGCACTGGTGCTGGTGCCACAACACTGCAACCCCTCACAGACACTCTAGTTGGAATGCAGGAACGAGCCCTGCTGCAAAGTATTACATCAAAAATCGTAATTACAAGCCCCTGTTAAACAGGGGCTGAAAAATTGTGCCTTAGGCACTGGTGGTGGCACCCAGAACCAAAAATGTTCTTACAAGCTATCAGCGTGATGATTGAGGAGGAAGAGGATAATTACTCAGGGATAGTCACTCAGCATCAGCATAGGCAGTCTTTGAAGGGATCTGAGATTTCAGAAAAAATTATTCGGTTACATCAGCATCAGGTGCTTGGTAGCTGGTGGTGATCCAAGACTCATTCATTTTTATGAAGGTCAGTCGATCGACCGAGTCAGTGGACAGACGCACCCTGTGATCGGTTACCACGCCTCCAGCAGCACTGAATGTGCGTTCCGAAAGAACGCTGGATGCAGGACAGGCCAGTAGCTCAATTGCATACTGTGCAAGCTCTGGCCAGTGATCCATCCTCAAGACCCAGTAACCCAGAGAATTTTCGGTGGGAAAGGTGTCCAAGTCTGATCTTGCCCCTAGGTATTCCTGCACCATGTAAAACAGACGCTGGCGATGGTTGCTGGAACCGATCATACCTTGGGGCTGCGGACCAAAAAATTGTCTGAACGCATCGGTCAGACGGCCACCTTCTCCACCGCTCCTTCTTTGACTGACCGAAGCCTCAGCAACACGTTGTCCAGAAACAGGAGTTTGTAACCTCCCAGTCTCTGGGAACGCGTTGCACAGACCTTTCTGCAAGGCCTCCCGAAGATGTTTCATCCTCTGCTCCCTCTGCGATGGCAAGATAAGGTCCGCAACCTTACCCTTGTAACGTGGATCAAGGAGGGTTGCCAGCCAGTATTGGTCCTTCTCCTTGATACCACGAATACGAGGATCCTTACGCAGGCTTTGCAGGATCAGGGAGGCCATGCAGCGTAGGTTTGCTGAGGCATTCGGTCCGGAGTCTTCTGGGTCACTAAGGACGACATGGTCCGCAGCCACCTCCTCCCAGCCACGTACAAGTCCATGTGTTTCTTGGGACTGATCCCTTAAAGACTGCTGCTGATGCTGAGTGCCAGGCTCCACCTCCATACTGACACAATCTTCCTCCTCCTCCTCCTCCTCTTCCTCCTCGTCCTCTTCCTGTGTGATCGGCGGGCACGCAGGAACACTGTCTGGATAAAGGGGGCCTTGAGAGCTAAGGAAGTCCTCCTCTTCCTGCCTCTGTTCTGCCTCAAGTGCCCTGTCCATTATTCCACGCAGCGTGTGCTCCAACAGGTGGACAAGGGGGACAGTGTCACTGATGCATGCACTGTCACTGCTCACCATCCTCGTGGCCTCCTCAAATGGTGACAGGACAGTGCATGCATCCCTGATCATGGCCCACTGGCGTGGGGAAAAAAAACCAAGCTCCCCTGACCCTGTCCTGGTGCCATAATCGCACAGGTACTCATTGATGGCCCTCTGCTGTGTGTGCAGCCGCTGCAGCATGGCCAACGTTGAGTTCCACCTGGTGGGCATGTCACAGATTAGGCGGTTCTTGGGCAGGTTAAACTCCTTTTGGAGGTCCGTCAGCCGAGCACTGGCATTATATGACCGGCGGAAATGCACACAGACTTTCCTGGCCTGCCTCAGGACATCCTGTAAGCCCGGGTACCTGCCCAAGAACCGCTGCACCACCAAGTTAAGGACTTGAGCCAAACAGGGCACATGGGTCATTTGTCCCTGTCGGAGGGCAGAGAGGAGGTTGGTGCCATTGTCGCAAACCACCATTCCTGCCTTAAGTTGGCGTGGCGTCAACCACCTCTGAACCTGCCCCTGCAGAGCTGACAGAACCTCTGCCCCAGTGTGGCTCCTGTCCCCCAAGCACACCAGCTCAAGCACCGCATGGCATCTTTTGGCCTGCGTACTTGCGTAGCCCCTTGAACGACTACGGAGCACCACTGGTTCCGAGGAAGAGGCCATGGAGGAAGAAGAAGAGGAGGGGGTGGAGGAGAGAGGTGTGTCACAATCATTAGCATTTTGGAGGCGTGGTGGCGGAACAACCTCCAACACTACTGCACCTTGTCCTGCATCCTTCCCAGCTGCCAGCAGAGTCACCCAATGCTCCGTGAAACTTAGGTAACGTCCCTGTCCATGCCTGCTGGACCATGAGTCAGCGGTATTATGCACCTTACCGCTGACCGCCCTGTCCAGCGAGGCATGGACATTGCCTTCCACATGCTGGTAGAGAGCCGGAATCGCCTTCCGTGAGAAAAAGTGGCGTTTGGGTACCTGCCACTGAGGAACCGCACATTCCACAAACTCACGGAAGGGGGCAGAGTCTACCAACTGAAAAGGCAGCAGTTGAAGTGCTAGCAATTTTGCCAAGCTAGCGTTCAACCGTTGGGCATGTGGATGGCTGGGAGCAAACTTCTTTCGGCGGTGCAGCAGCTGGGGCAGGGAAATTTGCCTGGTACAATCTGACGTCGGTGTACCAAAATCAGATTGCCCACAAGTACGTGGCTGTGACACACCTAATTCTACACCTTCATTCCTCTCAGTGCAGGTCTCAGAGAGGACTGAAGGTCTAGTGGGGTTGGAAATCTCAGCTGATGAGGAGCAAGCAGAGGTCCTCTTTGTTCTTTGGTGTGGGTCTTTTAGATACGCTTGCCAACGAACTGCATGGCAGGTCAACATATGTCCCGTCCCGTGGTACCCAAGCGGGAGATGTTTTGGCCACGCGAGATACGCTTGAGACATATGTTGCAAATAGCAGCGGTGCGATCTGATGCACTCGTCTCAAAAAAGGCCCACACCAAAGAACTTTTTGAATAACGCGCAGACTGCAGCGCCCTGCACATGTGGAGCTTTGGGGTGTGATGCAGTCAATGTGCTGCCCTTAGGCTGGTCCCTGGAGGGCATCCTGCCTCGTTGGTGATGTGCCGCCTCCTCCTCCTCCTCCTCCTCCTCTCTCCTATCAGGCACCCACGTTGAGTCAGTGACCTCATCATCCCCTCCCTCCTCATCACTGGAGCAAACCTGGCAGTATGCTGCAGCAGGGGGAGCATGACTGCCAGATTGCTGTCCTTCTTGGGCACCCCCTCTGTCCGTGCTCGTGTTACTGCCTTCATCGAGCTCAGTATCATCATCAGAGCCTTCCAAACGCTGGGCATCCTCCTGGAGCATGTACCCAACACTGTGGTCAAACAGTTCGAGGGACTCCTCAGGAGGACATGGTGGGGCTAGGGAAGGAGTCACTGATGACATTGAGCCGAGGGAAGAGGCCACTGCTTTGCCAGACAAAGTACCCTGGGCATGGGTGAGAGAGGATGAGGAGTATGAGGACGGCTTGGTCATCCACTCGACCAAGTCTTCCGCATGTTGTGGCTCAACATGGCCAGCTGCCGAAAAAAAGGCCAAGCGTGTCCCATGGCCATGTGCTGATGAGGATGCACCGTCTCCACGACCAGCACTAGACACAGAGCCTGCTTGCCCTCTCTTATTGGCTTGTGACTGTCTGCCTCTCCTTCTTGGCCTTCCAGACATACTAATGGCCTGTAGCTGCACTAAGCTGGGATATATATATATATATATATATATATATATGTACTGATACTGCAGCAAGCAAAATCAACTGCCTGCCTGTAGTATGAGAACACCACCAACCTTCTACAGGTAGCTTTAGCTGAACACTGTGAGGTGGACGCACCCCACTAACTTGTAGGTTTAGCAGAACACTGTGAGCAGGACGCACTGCACTAACTGTAAATAGTCTAGCTGCCTGACTGTGGTACTAATAGGATCAAAAGAACACCAGCAATTTTCTTCAGGTAGCTGTATTTACTGTAACAAGACAAGCCTGCCTGTCAGTAAGAAGATAACAGAAACGGATCTAGCTGAACACTGTGAGCAGGACGCACCCCACTAGCTTGTAGGTTTAGCTGAACACTGTGAGGTGGACGCACCCCACTAACTTGTAGGTTTAGCTGAACACTGTGAGCAGGACGCACCCCACTAACTTGTAGGTTTAGCAGAACACTGTGAGCAGGACGCACTGCACTAACTGTAAATAGTCTAGCTGTCTGACTGTGGTACTAATAGGATCAAAAGAACATCAGTAATTTTCTTTAAAATACTGTAACAAGACAAGCCTGCCTGTCAGTAAGAAGATAACAGGAACGGATCTAGCTGAACACTGTGAGCAGGACGCACCCCACTAGCTTGTAGGTTTAGCTGAACACTGTGAGGTGGACGCACCCCACTAACTTGTAGGTTTAGCTGAACACTGTGAGCAGGACGCACCCCACTAACTTGTAGGTTTAGCAGAACACTGTGAGCAGGACGCACTGCACTAACTGTAAATAGTCTAGCTGCCTGACTGTGGTACTAATAGGATCAAAAGAACACCAGCAATTTTCTTCAGGTAGCTGTATTTACTGTAACAAGACAAGCCTGCCTGTCAGTAAGAAGATAACAGAAACGGATCTAGCTGAACACTGTGAGCAGGATGCACCCCACTAGCTTGTAGGTTTAGCTGAACACTGTGAGGTGGACGCACCCCACTAACTTGTAGGTTTAGCTGAACACTGTGAGCAGGACGCACCCCACTTACTTGTAGGTTTAGCAGAACACTGTGGGCAGGACGCACTGCACTAACTGTAAATAGTCTAGCTGCCTGACTGTGGTACTAATAGGATCAAAAGAACACCAGTAATTTTCTTCAAAATACTGTAACAAGACAAGCCTGCCTGTCAGTAGGAATATAACAGGAACGGATCTAGCTGAACACTGTGAGCAGGACGCACTGCACTAAATGTAAATAGTCTAGAAGATAACAGGAACGGATCTAGCTAAACTGAATACAGTGTATATATATATATATGCAACACCTGGGATGCATATATATACACAATACACTTTAAGTGCAGCTAACTGACTGACTGTCCTGCCTAATCTAGCTAACTCAAATGAAATGACACTGTCTCTCTCTCTCTCTAAGCACACCGGAACACACTGCACAGGGCCGCCGTGCAGGCGGCCTTATATAGTGTGGGGCGTGTACTAAATCCCCTGAGCCATAATTGGCCAAAGCCTCCTTGGCTTTGGCCAATTATGGCTCTCTGTTAAGGCGGCGCTGTGATTGGCCAAGCATGCGGGTCATAGTGCATGCTTGGCCAATCATCAGCAAGCAATGCACTGCGATGCCGCAGTGAATTATGGGCCGTGACGCGCCACACGAATTTGGCGCGAACGGCCCATATCGTTCGCAATTCGGCGAACGATCGAACAGCCGATGTTCGAGTCGAACATGGGTTCGACTCGAACACGAAGCTCATCCCTACTCTCTAGCTATGAATAAGCATCCAAATGATGTGAAACGCGTTAGCAGTCTACCACCCTGTACGTCTCTGCAATTGACTGTATGTTTGGATTTTATTGAAATAAAGATGTCCTTATCCCAGAGTGCGGCTATCCAGGATTTCTTTCTACCTCACTGATGTATTTTTGATACATGGGATTTTTTGAGTGGACAGCCCACCATTTTTTTAATATAATCAGAATAATAAGCGACCTAAGTCTCCATGGCATTTGGTATGTCAATGTCTCAATATTTATGGACCTGACTGTATATTAACTGCAATCTCTTGGGAGGATGCCACATACAAGGTTTGAGTGCTAATCCCCCAGAAAACAAGCATAGGGGAGGTAATCCGGGCACTAGACCAGTCAGAAGGTAGAGTGGCCACACAATCACAGCTGCCAAAAAAATAGCACACCTCTATGTGTGCTTGCATAGAACCTAAATTAAAGATCCAAAGGGGGTGGACCAGCCATGTCAGTCCCCTAACACCAACCAACCACATAAACAACAGAACCACAAGGGCCCTGGGAACATGGACACCTCATGTGGCATCATAAACCACAGCCACACACAACTGATACCCCCTACACACACCACCCACACACCCAACAACATGCCAATCATACATTCAACACAGACCACGTCACAACCCCCACCTAACACCATTCATTCCATACAACCCATCTTACAACCATAACAGATATCCCACATTAAATACCCTCAACGCTAGACCAAGATAGGCAAATCACCAGCCAACACCAAACCCCAACAACCACCAAACATGCAACCAACATGCAACCAACCAATGACCCCCAAACCAGCACCAAGCCCAAAAAAAATTGACCCTCTCACACGTAACCTACAGTATACAAAACAGCCACACCACTGCCCCAAAAAGGACCCCCCACTAAACCCTACTAACCTGTCAGTAATGGTCGATACCAAGCTCAATGAGTACATCTCCAAGATTGCAAAATAATACATATAGATTGTCACCCATCCTAACAAGGACTGACCTCAATATATCCCCCATAAGCAAAGGTCAAATATAATGTATTTTTACCAACAGGCACACGTGCAGCAGGGTTTCCAAGATAGGCAGGGCATGCAGCTGCCACCTCTTCCTCCCTAAATAGTCCTGCCGGACGGGCGCCTGGCATTACGTGGTGCTGACGGGCCAGCATCTGAGGCGCTTACGCCCACCAGGCCGTTAAGGCACCGCAAACCGGCTGCCCACAGAACAAGTTAAACAACCAGTGGTGGGTGGGAGAAAACAACATACACCACCCATCAGGGGGAGGAAACCCCCCTCCAGCTGGGTGCCCAAAGTACCCCTTAAAAACAGTTGTTTTTACTGCCACTACCCCCAAATTGATTGTTAATGTTTAATAAACTTTTCTGTTATAATATGTATTGGTATTTAATGGGTTCAAGACCTTTAAGGATTAAGCCATTTACAAGAAAATATAAACAAAAATATACTTAAAGTATGTTTCTGATATTTATTTTCCATGTAGCGAAATATATAGACGTTAAAAATTGATAAGAAACATTCACTGGGTCCTCCTCAGAATGCAATTGTGTGTGATAATAAATTCTACCATTACAGTTTAAAATCTATATCATATAGGTAAGTCCAAGATGAAACCAACAATCAAAGTCCAATTCAGGAGACAAAAAAATAAATACCCTTACGGTGGGGCCTTCCTACACTGCAAGAGTTCACTGATTATTAAAGTGAAGCTAAATTATTATTCACAGCCAAGGAAGTTGCCATCTTAGCCTTTGTTTACTCTCCAGTTGCCATGGGGCTGCAAATGTGATCAGTTATTACATAATTGTACATTTTATCATTTACAGCATGCCTTAAATGTAACTGTTTTCGGAAACATTCCAGCTGGCAGGACTAATAGTCCAACATTATACATGAGGATGCCAAGGCCCTACCAACAACCTGGAGTGTTGGAGCGATAAGGAAAACATCAGCAACAGGGAAGCAAGAAATAATATAAGTATTACAACCTTTTCCTCTACCCTATAGGCTAAATAAGCATTTAGCTCTTGCACTTCTGGGGACCTTACTGCAAAGGTTCTCAGAGTTCAGTTTTAAATATAGCTTATGGGTTGTGATATACAGTAATGTAAACCACATTGATATATCTGGGTGAGAGGATGTATCCTGTATGAAAGAGGAAGTCAATTGATCAATTCACATTGATTCAGTTCAATGGCTCGGACCCTTGAGCAATCATACCGTATAAGGCTTCAAACTATATGACAGAAGGAACACAACAGACCTCCTGGATGTAGAGCTGCCAAACTGTCCCAAATCCACCATATATGAACACACTGTATCAGAAAGTTGTATTATGATGTATATTTGAAGAACATCCAGAAACAAGAAATGCAGATACATCGACCTCATAACATCATATCCATGTAGAACACAAAAGTGTACATGTGCTAATTGCTGATGTGAGTTTATACATGAACTGCCTCATAATCATACATCATATCCCCTTCTGTAAGTACTGCATGCAAAAGTATATGTGTGCTTGCTAATAAGAGTTCAGTTGTGTGATACAGGTATTCCGTCCCTTCTACAACCATCAAAGCTAGGTAGTAAACACAAAGTTCTATCAAACCAATCCAATATGTTATATGCAAGAGCAAGTCAAAGTCTTCCGCACATTGGTATAGAATGGGCAACCTGACTCGGGCTCGGCAACCCAAAGGTGTCCTACAAGTCCATGGGTGCAATGGTGGATGGAAGATAGACCAGTACAAACAATGCCAAGCATGATTTCACACATTTCCCCATAGTTTCTTGGATGAAAAGTTTGGTTAGCTCAAATCTTCCCAATCAATGCCAAAAAAAAGTATCATAATGTAATGGAAATATGAAGCTGCACACTATTACGGTCAACTTAGCAAAGTAACTGCTTTTTATTAAAAAAAAAAAAAACATTTAGTCTTTAGAATAAGCTAAAAATATGTATCCATTCAATAACGTGTATTATATTTCTCAAAAAATTGTTGAACACTGACCAGATGATATCAAAGCCAAAAATACACCAAGAATCACAAAAAGAATTTACATTAGCCCATAGGTTCTTCAGGTTGAAGTAAAGTTGTAAAGTATTAGTATGGTCTTAAACATTGTCGGAAAACTTATGGATTTTTTTATTTTATTTATACTGTCTTGCTTTGTGGTCACAGGAATTTTAATTAAAAGAACCGGTTACACAAGATAAATTTGTTGGACCACAAAAGAAAAACAAAGACTTCACCGAGTCTCGATTACACCTCTGAGTTTGATTAACTCTATGCTGGCGTATCTCAGGTTTATCAAAATACTTACTACTATATAAAGACCAATATTTTTCCCTGGAGATAGTTATCAAATCACATCGATAAAGTATGAATGAGCCCACAGAGGAGTGCAAAGCTGGAAGAGTAAAACAAAATAATTTTTGGGATCTCTAAAATGAAAAAGGACAACTGTTGGAGGATAACTTGCAGTGGTTTGGTAAATTTCATGTTTGTATTTTTTTGGTTTGTTTTCATTTTTTCTAGGGCTATATACAGTGGGGACGGAAAGTATTCAGACCCCCTTAAATTTTTCACTCTTTTTTTATATTGCAGCTATTTGCTAAAATCATTTAGGTTAATTTTTTTCCCTCATTAATGTACACACAGCACCCCATATTGACAGAAAAACACAGAATTGTTGACATTTTTGCAGATTTATTAAAAAGGAAAAACTGAAATATCACATGGTCCTAAGTATTCAGACCCTTTGCTCAGTATTTAGTAGAATCCCCCTTTTGATCTAATACAGCCATGAATCTTTTTGGGAAAGATGCAACAAGTTTTTCACACCTGGATTTGGGGATCCTCTGCCATTCCTCCTTGCAGATCCTCTCCAGTTCTGTCAGGTTGGATGGTAAACGTTGGTGGACAGCCATTTTTAGGCCTCTCCAGAGATGCTCAATTGGGTTTAAGTCAGGGCTCTGGCTGGGCCATTCAAGAACAGTCATGGAGTTGTTGTGAAGCCACTCCTTCATTATTTTAGCTGTGTGCTTAAGGTCATTGTCTTGTTGGAAGGTAAACCTTCGGCCCAGTCTGAGGTCCTGAGCACTCTGGAGAAGGTTTTCATCCAGGATATCCCTGTACTTGGCCGCATTAATCTTTCCCTGAATTGCAACCAATTGTCCTGTCCCTGCAGCTGAAAAACACCCCCACAGCATGATGCTGCCACCACCATGCTTCACTGTTGGGGCTGTATTGGACAGGTGATGAGAAGTGCCTGGTTTTCTCCACACATACCGCTTAGAATTAAGGCCAAAAAGTTCTATCTTGGTCTCATCAGACCAAAGAATCTTATTTCTCACCATCTTGTTGTCCTTCAGGTTCTTTTTTAGCAAACTCCATGCGGGCTTTGGACATATATAAATTAGCAACACTGGGTGCATATTTAGCTCCCATCACAATACATATAAGCTATTTATAATACTCAGAGTTATACCAAAAATAGTTATGTTGTAAACCATATTCTAGACATTTAAGTATATATTCATTGGATTTCCCATCAATTATAATTAGGTAGTGGGGTCATTTAGTTGTCCCATTAATTCATTGTTATAATATTCCTTAGACAGAGCTACAATCCCCCCCCCCCCCTTTTTCTGCTGGTGTGATCACTACGTTTTTTTCTTTCCTCCAACTGCTTGATACCCATCCTGATGCTTTGTGGATCCTTATTTTCATTACCATTAATTTCTCTAGATCTTGTAACACCATTTTGTTGAAAACTTCTGTGTTCAATAGTTTGACTCGGTGGGTTGAACAATGATTTATTCCTTAATTGACTCTGCATAATGTCGCTGTTCTCATCAGTTCTTCTTCTACTAGTTAATTCTGGTTTATTCAACATATATTTCTTAATATTCAATTTTCTTGTGTACATCCGTATGTCTATATATGTATCAAATTTATTAAAGTGGAGTTCCAACCCCCCCCCACCTCCGGAGCCACATTTTGCACCTTTCTGGGGGGAGGGGGGAACAGGGACCTATTTTTGACAGGTCGCTTTCCCCACTTCCAGGAGATGGTGCCGCGTCCCGTCTTCCAGAAGTTCGGCCCCTCTCCTCCTTCTCCTGCCACCTGGCCAATTAGAAAGTGCAGCGCATTTCGTGCATAAGCCCTTAGTGAAAATGGCAGCGGCAGCACCGAGAGCCGATCCGAAGATCCCTGGACAGGTAAGTGTCCATATACAGTATTAAAAGTCAGCAGCTACAGTATTTGTAGCTACTGACTTTTAATTTTTCTTTCCTAGGCTGGACCTCCTCTTTAAGGTTATGTTTTGGAGCAAATTTCAATCCTTTATCCAGTACCTTCATTTGATTTCTATTTTGTTCCACATCACAGAATAAACACTCCTTCATCTAATACTCTCTTTTCTTTTGGACCTGGTATCCTGCTCTGCATCCCCTCTTGGATTTGGACTTCTTCTTTGATCCCCCTACTGTCTTGTCGTGGAGGGGATCTTTCGTGTCTCCATTGATCTAAAAAAGGCCATGGGGGTTCTTCTTCATAATGGTTTCTTAGTGGTTCAAAGCGGTTGTATGTGTGTATTGGGCTCCTCCTTGGATCCTCATAGGGGTTATTATAACTACCATGATCGTTATATTGTTGGTTTCTAGGTTCCCTGGGTCCTTGATAGTAATTTCCTTAATTATCATTATTGTTATAGTATTGATTCTTTGGTTTATTTCCGTTCCTATTATTATTTCAATTACCATTGTTTTACCCATTCCAGCCTTGTGTAGATCTACAATCTTGTCCCTGACATCCTTGGACAGCTCTTTGGTCTTGGCCATGGTGGAGAGATTGAAATCTGATTGACTGATTGCTTCTGTGGACAGATGTCTTTTATACAGGTAACAAGCTGAGATTAGGAGCACTCCCTTTAAGAAAGCGCTCCTAATCTCAGCTCGTTACCTGTATAGAAGACACCTGGGAGCCAGAAATCTTGCTGATTGATAGGGGATCAAATATTTATTTCATTAGAATGCAAATCAATTTATAACTTTTTTTAAATGTGTTTTTCTGGATATTTTTGTTGTTATTTTGTCTCTCACTGTTAAAATGAACATACCAATAAATTTATAGGTTGATCATTTCTTTGTCAGTGGGCAAAGTTACAAAATCAGCAGGGGATCAAATATTTTTCTACCCTCACTGTATGAGTACCTGTAAATGTGTTTTTGCATATGACCAAAGACCAATTTATTATTACCTGAAAATAATGTGAAGTATGATCTCAAGTACAAAGGGTCATGCTTTTTGGCTGCAAATTTATAAATATGGCCCATTTACAATCTTAGGAATGAGAAATTAGATGAAAACTTCTTAAAGTTAAATTTACCCTTTAGAATTGGCATTTATAGAAAACCTAATTAAAGAAATGGAAGGAAATGAAACCTAGTCTGTTTTTTTGTAGTACAGAATATTTATGCATTGTCAGATCCAAAAAGTCAATGCAAATAAGTTTTACAAAATTAAACAGCTGTCACTTCTGCCCGGCACCAACTTAGAAAAACAGAATGCTCTCATAATGACATCACTTCTCCAAATTCTCGGGGTGGTATCAGCTTTGGTGGCATCTGGTAAGAGCTTCTTAATCTTAATAATAGTTCACACATGTCCTAAAAAGAATGCATGGTTTTTATATTCAATAATATGTGAAGTTCTAACAATAAATTTCAGGAATCAACAATAACATAAAGTAAAACTAGCTACAGTGATTTAGACATTTTTAGAAGGTCAGAGTTTACACCGAGAAGTATCCGGACATTGGTCCTTCAAAGCACTCCAAGATTCAGGGACTGGGAACTTAGCATGCAAAATATTACATTTAGCTCCAGCATCAGAGCCCCAAAAAGCCTAGGGTGGCACAGGCTGGGGATGGCACTATACTAGACTGGCATATACCATCTTGTCTAAGTATCATCTTGAAAATTAATAAGGGGCACTTTAGCACATCATTAGCTCTTCAAGTATACAAAGAAGCTGGGTCTTCCAGGTGACCTCATGACCAAATATGGACAGGACACCCTCATCTTGGGGGCATGGGACCTAGTATGGTTAAGGAGGGGGGAGGATGCACATTCTTCCTCATTTTTTCCTGGCCAGCTAGGCTGCATGCTTAGATAAGGGTCGGGGGGGGTGGGGGCTGAGTGTGTACAGGTGTGAGGGAGCTAAGTGTGACATGTGTGTGTGTGGGGGGGATTGTGTGCGTACAGGTGTGGGGGGATGGGAAAAGAAAACGCCCCTCCCGGTGAGTGATGTAAAGCCTCACAGATACTCTTGTTGAGCGCAGGAACGGGCCCTGCTGTGAAATATTAGATCAAAAATTGCAATTACACGCCCCTGTTAAACAGGGGCAGAAAAATTGGGCATTAGGCAGTTGTAGTGGTGCTACAACACTGCAAACCCTCACAGATACTCTTGTTGAGCGCAGGAACGAGCCCTGCTGTGAAATATTTGATCAAAAATTGTAATTACATGCCTCTGTTAAACAGGGGCAGAAAATTGGGCCTTAGGCAGTGGTGGTGGTGCCCTGAACCAAAAATATTCTTAGAAGCTATCATCATGAAGGTTGAGGAGGAATAGGATAATCACTCAGCATAATTGGATAGTCACTCAGCATATGCAGTCTTCAAAGGATCCCACATTCATAGAAAAATCAATCGGTTACATCAGCATCAGGTGCTTGGTAGCTGGGCACTGCATAGCTCTGATGAAGAGGGGACGCGTTAGCTGATTGTGACGTCTGTGCGTTCCTCCACGACCCTTGGAAGGTTTCGCTCATCCTAAATCGCAGGCTGTCTATCGGTGCGATTTTATGTTGTGCCTCCTCCACCAATTGCTTGTGAGTTATTTCTTTTACTATTTTTATTTGATAAATGTTTTAAAAGTTAATGCACAAGGCTGGTGTGCCCCGTCTTCTTTTTATTTCGGTTTCTACTAGGATCCCCATCCTTGAGGGCAGCAAGGCCTGTGTCTACGTATTATATATGTTGATCCACCTGTGCACAGGAGTTGCTTTTTTCTCTTTTGCTACTGCTTGGTAGCTGGTGATCCAAGACTGATTCATTTTTTTGAATGTGAGCCAATCAACAGAGTCTGTGGACAGGCGCACTCTGTGATCAGTTACAAAGCCTCCAACAGCACTGAATGTACGTTCAGAAAGAACGCTGGATGCAGGACAGGCCAGTAGCTCAATTGCATATTGAGAAAGCTCTGGCCAGTGGTCCTTCCTCAAGACCAAGTAACCCAGTGGACGTTCTGGTGGAAAGGTCTCCAAGTCTGATCTTGCCCCTAGATATTCCTGCACCATGTAATTCAGACGCTGGTGATGGTTGCTGGAACCAATCAGACCTTGGCGCTGAGGACTGAAGTATTGTCTGAAGGCATCAGCCACTGCTCTTTCTGTGACTGAACAAAGCCTCAGCAACACGTTGTCCAGCACCAGGAAATTGTAACCTCCCAGGTTCTGGAAACGCATTGCACAAACCTTTCTGGAAGGCCTCCCGAAGATGTTTCATCCTCTGCTCCCTCTGCGAAGGCTGGATAACTTCTGCAACCTTACCCTTGTAACGTGGATCAAGAAGGGTTGCCAGCCAGTAATGATCCCTCTCCTTGATACCACAAATCCTAGGGTCCTTTCGCAGGCTTTGAAGGATCAGGGAGGCCATGCAGCGTAAGTTTGCAGAGGCATTCGATCCTGAGAGCTCTGGGTCACTAAGGATCACATGATCCTCAACCACCTCGTGCAACTCCATGGGTTTCTGGGGACTGAAAACGATCCCTTGAAGACTGTTGCTGATGCTGAGTGTTATCCTCCACCTCAATGCTGACACAATCCTCCTCCTCTTCTTCTTCCTGTGTGATTGGCGGGCCCGCAGGAATACTATCTGGATAAAGGGGGCCTTGAGCGGTAAGGAAGTCTTCCTCTTCCTCCCGCTGTTCTGCCTCAAGTGCCCTGTCCATTATTCCACGAAGCGTGTGCTCCAACAGGAAGACAAGAGGGACAGTATCACTGATTATTGCACTGTCACTGCTCATCATACTCGTGGCCTCCTCAAATGGTGAAAGGACAGTGCATGCATGCTTGATCAGTAGCCACTGGTGTGGCGAAAAAAGCCAAGCTCTCCTGATCTTATCTTGGTGCCGTACTCACACAGGTGGCCCTCTGCTGCATGTGCAGCAGTTGCAGCATTGTCAACGTTGAGTTGCACCTGGTAGGCAAGTCACAAATGAGGCGGTTCTTCAGAGCTGGCAGAATCTCTGTCCCAGTGTGGCTCCTGTCCCCTAAGCAGACCAACTCAAGCACCGCATGGCATATTTTTGCCTGAGTGCTTGCGTAGCCCCTTGAATGCCTACGGAGCACCGCTGGTTCAGAGGACAAATCTGCAGAGGAAGAGGCCATAGAGGAAGAAGAAGAGGAGGGGGTGGAGTAGAGAGCTGTGGCAGAATCACCACTACTAGCATTTTGGAGGTGTGGTGGTGGAACAAGCTCCAACAATATTGAACCCTGTCCTGCATCCTTCCCAGCTGCCAGCAGAGTTACCCAGTGTGCTGTGAAAGAAAGGTAACATCCCTGTCCATGCCTGCTGGACCATGAGTCAGCAGTATATGCACCTTACTACTGACCGCCCTGTCCAACGAGGCCAAGACATTGCCTTCCACATGCTGGTAGAGAGCCGGATTGGCCTTCCGTGAAAAGAAATGGCGTTTGGGAACCTGCCACTGATGTACCGCACATTCCACAAATTTACAAAAGGGGGTAAAATCTACCAGCTGAAAAGACAGCAGTTGCAGTGCTAGCAATTTGGCCAAGCTAGCATTCAGACGCTGAGCATGTGGATGACTGGGACCAAATTTCTTTCAACGGTTTGGCAACTGGGGTAGGGAAATTTGCCTGCTAAAATCGGATGTGTGTGTACCGTTAGCAGATTGGTCGCAAGTACTTGGGATACCTATTTCTATACCTTCATTCCTCTCATTGCAGGTTTCTAAGAGGACTGGAGGTATAGTGGGGTTGGAGATCCCAGCTGATGAGGAGCAAGGAGAGGTCCGCCTTGTTCTTTGATGTGGGTCTTTTACCTGCTGTTTCCAATGGACTGCATAGGAGGTCGTCATATGTCTGGTCAAGCATGTGGTGCCCAAGCGGCTGCTGTTTTGGCCATGCTTGATACGCTTCAGACATATGTTGCAAACAGCAACGGTGCAATCTGCTGCACACGTGTCAAAAAAAGCCCACACCAAAGAACTTTTCAAAATATGCGTGGAGTCAGCAGTGACCTGCGCCTGCTTAGCTCTGCGGTGTGATGCAATATGGTGGCTGCCCTTAAGCTGCACCCTGGAGGGTATCCTGCCTCTTTGGGGATGTGCCTCCTCATCCTCCTCCTCTCTTCTATCAGGCACCCAAGTAGAGTCAGTGACCTCATCATCCCCTCCCACCTCGTCACTGGAGCAAACTTGGCAGTATGCTGCAGCTGGGGGAACATGACTGCCAGTTTCTTGACCTTCTTGGGCACCCCCTCTCTCTAGGCTCACGTTACTCCCTTCCTCAACCTGGGTACCATCATCAGAGCCTTCAAATCGCTGTGCATCCTCCTGCAGCATGTACCCGACACTGTGGTCGAATAGTTCGGGGGACTCCTCCGTGCAAGATAGTGGGGCTAGAGAAGGAGTGACTGTTGACATGGACTTGATGGAATAGGCCACTTTGGCAGCTGCATTGGCAGGCAAACTACTCTGAGCCTGGGTGACAGAGGATGAGGAGGATGAGGACGTCTTTGTTATCCATTCCACCAACTCTTCTGTATGTTGTGACTCAATAACACATACTCAAGTACACCACCAGAAGTCTAATAGCAACTATGGGTGCACTGTATGTATTGTGTACTGTGTACACCACCAGAAAAGTAGTAGCAACTGCACTAGGGGTGCACGGTATTGTGTACACCACCAGAAGTCTAATAGCAACTATGGGGGCACTGTATGTATTGTGTACACCACCAGAAAAGTAGTAGCAACTGCACTAGGGATGAACGGTGTTGTGTACTCCACCAAAAGTCTAATAGGAACTATGGGTGCACTGTATGTATTGTGTACTGTGTATACCACCAGGAAAGTAGTAGCAACTGCACTAGGGGTGCACGGTACTGTGTACACCAACAGAAGTGTAATAACAACCATGGGTGCACTGTATGTATTGTGTACACCACCAGAAAAGTAGTAGCAACTGCACTAGGGGTGAACGGTATTGTGTTCACCACCAGAAGTCTAATAGCAACTATGAGTGCACTGTATGTATTGTGTGCTGTGTACACCACCAGAAAAGTAGTAGCAACTGCACTAGGGGTGCACGGTATTGTGTACACCACCAGAAGTCTAATAGCAACTATGGGTGCACTGTATGTATTGTGTACTGTGTATACCACCAGAAAAGTAGTAGCAACTGCACTAGGGGTGAATGGTATTGTGTACACCACCAGAAGTCTAATAGCAACTATGGGTGCACTGTACATATTGTGTACTGTGTACACCACCAGAAAAATAGTAGCAACTGCACTAAGGGTGCACAGTACTGTGTACACCAACAGAAGTGTAATACCAACTATGGGTGCACTGTATGTATTGTGTACATCACCAGAAAAGTAGTAGCAACTGCACTAGGGGTGAACGGTATTGTGTACACCACCAGAAGTCTAATAGCAACTATGGGTGCACTGTATGTATTGTGTACTGTGTACACCACCAGAAAAGTAGTAGCAACTGAACTAGGGGTGCACGGTACTGTGTACACCAATAGAAGTGTAATAACAACTATGGGTGTACTGTATGTATTGTGTACTGTGTATACCACCAGAAAAGTAGTAGCAACTGCACTAGGGGTGAATGGAATTGTGTACACCACCAGAAGTCTAATAGCAACTATGGGTGCACTGTATGTATTGTGTACTGTGTACACCACCAGAAAAGTAGTAGCAACTGCACTAGGGGTGAACTGTAATGTGTACACCACCAGAAGTCTAATAACAACTATGGGTGCACTGCATGTATTGTGTACTGTGTACACCACCAGAAAAGTAGTAGCAACTGCACTAGGGGTGTATGGTACTGTGTACACCAACAAAAGTGTAATAACAAATATGGGTGTACTGTATTGTGTACACCACCAGAAAAGTAAGAAGGGTCGCTGGTTTGAATCCCAACCACAACACTACCTGCCTGGAGTTTGCATGTTCTCCCTGCGCCTGCGTAGGTTTCCTCCGGGTACTCCGGTTTCCTCCCACACTCCAAAGACATGCTGGTAGGTTAATTGGATCCTGTCTAAATTGTCCCTAGTATGTAAGAATGTGAGTTGGGGACCTTAGATTGTAAGCTCCTTGAGGGTAGGGACTGATTTGAATGTACAATGTAAAGTGCTGCGTAAATTGACGGCGCTATATAAGTAACTGAAATAAATAGATAAATAAATAAAAGTAGTAGCAACTGCACTATGGGTGCACAGTACTGTGTACTGTGTACACCCCCTGAAGTATATTAGAAAAAGTACACCAGGAATGGCCTGCAGTCAGATCTAGCTAAACGTAGCTTAAATACACTGCAGCTAACTGAATAACCTGCCTGCCTGCTCAATCTAAATGGCACTCCCTCCGTCCACGCCAACAACACATTACACGGGGCCGACGTGCAGGCAGCCCTACATAGTTTGGGGCGTGGACTTAGTCCCCCTGAGCCATGATTGGCCAAAGGCATACCTGTCACCCCCCCCTCCCTGCACATGCCTATGCACAACACTTACCCATACACTGAGAGAAAAAAAAGTGTTTGGTCCCCTGCTGATTTTGTATGTTTGACCAGTGACAAAGAAATGATCAGTCTATAATTTAAATGATACGTTTATTTTAAGTGAGAGACAGAATAAAACAAAAATACCCAGAAAAATGCATTTCAAAAAGTTATAAATTGAGTTGCATTTTAATGAGTGAAATTAGTATTTGACCCCTTTGCAAAACATGATTTGGTGGCAAAACCCTTGTTGGCAATCACAGAGGTCAGACGTTTCTTGTAATTGGCCACCAGGTTTGCACACATCTCAGGAGGGATTTTGTCCCACTCCTCTTTGCAGATCCTTTCCAAGTCATTAATGGATTCAAGGCATTTGGTAACTTGAACCTTCAGCTCCCTCCACATATTTTCTATGGGATGAAGGTCTGGAGACTGGCTAGGCCACTCCAAGACCTCAACGTGCTTCTTCTTGAGCCACTACTTTGTTGCCTTGACCATGTGTTTTGGGTCATTGTCGTACTGGAAAACCCATCCAGGACCCATTTTCATTGGCCTGGCTGAAGGAAGGAGGTTCTCACCCAAGATTTGACGGTACATGGCCCCGTCCATTGTCCCTTTGATGCAATGAAGTTATCTTGTCTCCTTAGCAGAAAAACACCCCAATGCATAATGCTTCCACCTCCATGTTTGACGGGGGGGATGGGGTTCTTGGGGTCATAGGCAGCATTCCTCCTCCTCCAAACACGGTGAGTTGAGTTGATCCCAAAGAGCTCCATTTTGGACTCATCTGACTACAACACTTTTACCCAGTTCTCCTCTGAATTTTTCCTATGTTCATTAGCAAATGTGTTACCAATTGTTTTCTTTGTGACTTTGGCCCCAGCTGCTTTGAGATCATTGACAAGATTATACCGTGTAGTTCTGGGCTGATTCCTCACCATTTTCATGGTCACTGAAACTCCACGAGGTGAGATCTTTCATAGAGCCCCAGAATGAAGGAGATTGACAGTTATTTTGTGTTTCTTCCATTTGCGGATAATCGCACCAACTGTTCTCACCCTCTTTATCAAGCTGCTTGGCGATGGTCTTGTAGCCCATTCCAGCCTTGTGTAGATCTACAATATTGTCCCTGACATCCTTGGACAGCTCTTTGGTCTTGGCCATGGTGGAGAGATTGAAATCTGATTGATTGATTGCTTCTGTGGACAGATGTCTTTTATACAGGTAACAAGCTGAGATTAGGAGCACTCCCTTTAAGAAAGTGCTCCTAATCTCAGCTCATTACCTGTATAGAAGACACCTGGGAGCCAGAAATCTTGCTGATTGACAGGGGATCAAATATTTATTTGATTTCACTCTTTAAAATGAAAATCAATTTATAACTTTTTTAAATATGTTTTTCTGGATATTTTTGTTGTTATTCTGTCTCTCACTGTTAAAATAAACCTACCAATAAAATTATAGGATGATCATTTCTTTGTCAGTGGGCAAAGTTACAAAATCAGCAGGGGATCAAATTATTTTTTACCCTCACTGTATGGGTACCTGTAAATGTGTTTTTGCATATGACAAAAGACCATATTTATTATTTCCTGAAAATAATGTGATCTAAAGTACAGAGAGTCGTGCTTTTTGGCTGCAAAGTTATAAATATGGTCCATTTACAATCTTAGGAATTAGAAATTAGATGAAAACTTCTTAAAGTTAAATTCACTCTTTAGATTTGACATTTATAGAAAACTGAATGAAAGAAATGGAAGGAAATGAAACCTAGTCTGTTTTTTTTTTTTTTTTGTGGTACAGAATATTTATGCAAGGTCAAATCCAAGAAGTCAATGCAAATAAGTTTTACAAACTTAAACAGCTCTCCAGCGTACTCAGTCACTTCTGCCAGGCATCAACTTAGAAAAACAGAAGGCTCTCATAATGGCATCACTTCTCCAAATTCTCGGGGTAGTATCAGCTTTGGTGGCATCTGGTAAGAGCTTCTTAATCTTAATAATATTTCAAACATGTCCTAAAAAGAATGTACTGTTTTTATTTTTAATAATATGTGAAGTTCTAACAATAAATATCAGGAATCAATACTAACATAAAGTAAAACTATCTACAGTGATTTAGACATTTTTAGAAGGTCAGAGTTTATACCGAGAAGTATCCGGACATTGGTCCTTCAAAGCACTCCAAGATTCAGGGCCTGGGAACTTAGTATGCAAAATATTACATTTAGCTCCAGCATCAGAGCCCCAAAAAGCCTGGGGTGGCACAGGCTGGGGATGGCACTATACTAGACTGGCATATACCATCTTGTCTAAGTATCATCTTGAAAATTAATTAGGGGCACTTTAGCACATCAACATGCTCTTCAAGTATACAAAGAAGGTGGGTCTTCCATGTGACCTCATGACCAAATATGGACAGGACACACTCATCTTGGGGGCATGGGACCTAGTGTGGTTCAGGAGGGGGGAGGATGCACTTTCTTCCCCATCCTTTCCTGGCCAGCTAGGCTGCATACTCAGATAAGGGTCTGGGGGGGGACTGAGTGTGTACAGGTGTGAGGGGGCTAAGTGTGACATGTGTGTGTGGGGGGAGGGTTGTGAGCGTACAGGTGTGGGGGGATGGGAAAAGAAAATGCCCCTCCTAGTGAGTGATGGAACCAGGTGAGCTGGGGAATGGACTCCTCCCAGGGGTGCTAGCCTCGGCTCGCCGGCCGTGTAATTGGATAAGAAGGAATGGATGCCTGCACATCGAGGTACTGATAAGTCTCTTTCATAGGAATATGAAAAAGCGCAGCGTCGCTTTGTTAAACAGACAGAATAACAAAAAAATCCAGAAAAATGCATTTCAAAAAGTTATAAAGTGATTTGCATTTTAATGAGTGAAATTAGTATTTGACCTCTTTGCAAAACGTGACTTAGTACTTGGTGGCAAAACCCTTGTGGCAATCACAGAGGTCAGACATTTCTTGTAGTTGGCCACCAGGTTTGCACACATTCCAGGAGGGATTTGGAAGGAAATGAAACCTAGTCTGTTTTTTTTTTTTTTTTTGGTACAGAATATTTATGCAAGGTCAGATCCAATCAATGCAAATAAGTTTTACAAAATTAAGCAGCTGCCACTTCTGCCCTGCACCAACTTAGAGAAACAGAAGGCTCTCATAATGGTATCACTTCTCCAAATTTTGGGGGTGGTATCAACTTTGGTGGCATCTGGTAAGAGCTTCTTAATCTTAATTAATAATTCACACATGTCCTAAAAGAATGCACTGTTTTTATTTTCAATGATATGTGAAGCCCCAAAAAGCCTGGGGTGGCACAGGCTGGGGATGCCACTATACTAGACTGGCATAATTAGGGACACTTTAGCATATCATCAGCTCTTCAAGTATACAAAGAAGGTGACCTCATGACCTCATGACCAAATATGAACAGGACACCCTCATCTTGGGGGCACGGGACCTAGTATGGTTCAGGAGGGGGGAGGATGCACATTCTTCCCCATCCTCTCCTGGCCAACTAGGCTGCATGCTCAGATAAGGGTCGGGGGGGGGTGTGGCTGAGTTGCACAATTCTGGCCAAAAGGAGAATTTTTTTGCTTAGAATAAAGATCACGATTCTCGCAGCTTAACATCATCTTTCATATTATACAAAGAAAAATTAAAAATGGGCTAACTTTAATGTTTGATTTTTTTTAAATTAATTAAAGTGTATTTTTTCCCCAAAAAATTGCGTTTGAAAGACCGCTGCGCAAATACAGTGTGACATAAAATATTGCAACAACCAGTTTACTGCCCTCCAAACTTTAGGAGGGGCCGGACTGTGGCCAGGGGGAGTTGAAAATGCCCTGACATCGGTGGGAGTAAACAATACTATAGGCTTGGTGGTCAGTGGGAGTAAAGAAATGACACCATTGGTGTCAGTGTGAGGAATAGTGCCCCATCACTGGTGTCAGTGGGAAAATTGGTTCCTCATCTCTGGTGTCAGTGGGAGGAATACTACCCTATTGAATAGTGCCCTGAGGGCCAGATAAAGGCAAGGAAAGGGCCACATTCGGCCTGCGGGCCGCAGTTTGGAGACCTCTGCTCTAGGGTCTCTGCAAAGAAAAAAAAAAAAAAATATATATATATATATATATATATATATATATATATATATATATATATTTATATATAATGTTTGGGGGTTCTAAGTACTTTTCTAGCAAAAAATAATGACTTGAAACCAACAAGTTTCAGAAAAAGATTTAGTCTTTAAGTGGTTAAACTTCCCTCATTTACACACAGAAGTTTATTCCTTTGACCTAAAGGACAAAACACTACAATGTTTATACTTAGCAGCTGAGGAATGTTGTAATACTTGGCAGATTGCCCTTTTTTTTTTTGACAGCAATCGGCTTCAGCAGAGAATTCTCTGCATAGAAAGAATCGGGAAAATGCTTTGTCAAGATCTTGAGGGGGAAAAGATCGCAATCTCCATTCCTAACGATTAATCGTGCAGCTCTAGGCTGAGTGTGTACAGGTGTGAGGAGGGCTGAGTGTGTGCATGTGTGGGGAGGGCTGAGTGTGTACAGGTGTGAGGAGGGCTGAGTGTGTGCATGTGTGGGGAGGGCTGAGTGTGTACAGGTGTGGGGGGTGAGCTGAGTGTGAGTGTGTACAGGTGTGGGGGGTGGACTGAGTGTGTACAGGTGTGGGGAGTGGACTGAGTGTGTACAGGTGTGAGGAGGGCTGAGTGTGTACAGGTGTGGGGAGTGGGCTGTGTGTGTACAGGTGAGAGGGAGGCTGAGTGTGTACAGGTGTGGGGGGTGGGCTGAGTGTGTACAGGTGTGGGGGGTGGGCTGAGTGTGTACAGATGTGGGGGGTGGGCTGAGTGTGTACAGGTGTGGGGGGTGGGCTGAGTGTGTACAGATGTGGGGGGTGGGCTGAGTGTGTACAGGTGTGAGGGGGATGAGTGTGTACAAGTGTGAGGTGGAGCTGTGTGTGTACAGGTGTGAGGGGGCTGAGTGTGTACAGGTGTGGGGGTGGGCTGAGTGTGTACAGGTGTGAGGGGGGCTGAGTGTGTACAGGTGTTGGGGGTGGACTGTGTGTGTACAGGTGTGAGGAGGGCTGAGTGTGTACAGGTGTGAGGGAGGCTGAGTGTGTACAGGTGTGGGGGGTGGGCTGAGTGTGTACAGGTGTGGGGAGTGGGCTGAGTGTGTACAGGTGAGAGGGAGGCTGAGTGTGTACAGGTGTGGGGGGTGGGCTGAGTGTGTACAGGTGTGGGGGTGGGCTGAGTGTGTACAGATGTGGGGGGTGGGCTGAGTGTGTACAGGTGTGAGGAGGGCTGAGTGTGTACAGGTGTGGGGGGTGGACTGAGTGTGTACAGGTATAGGGGGTGGGCTGAGTGTGTACAGGTGTGAGGGGGGGGCTGAGTGTGTACAGGTGTGGGGGGTGGACTGAGTGTGTACAGGTGTGGGGGGTGGATTGAGTGTGTACAGGTGTGGGGGGGTGGGCTGAGTGTGTACAGGTGTGGGGGGTGGGCTGAGTGTGTACAGATGTGAGGAGGGCTGAGTGTGTACAGGTGTGGGGGTGGGCTGAGTGTGTACAGGTGTGGGGGGTGAGCTGAGTGTGTACAGGTGTGGGGGGGTGGGCTGAGTGTGTACAGGTGTGGGGGGGTGGGCTGAGTGTGTACAGATGTGAGGAGGGCTGAGTGTGTACAGGTGTGGGGGGTGGGCTGAGTGTGTACAAGTGTGAGGGGGCTGAGTGTGTACAGGTGTGAGGGGGGCTGTGAGTGTACAGGTGTGAAGGGTCTGTGTGTGTACAATGTCCTCCATGTAGATCCATCTTCAATCACGATTCCCGCCGCCACTGCCGGATCCAGAAAAAGGAAAAAGACCCGCCACCTGCGACAAAGGCTAACCGCCGACTACCTGCTCCGCCGTTTGACAGTTCTTATATAGGTATGGGGCAGGGCCACCTGGCGACACCGTCTGGTGGCTACGCCCCAAGTGACGCCACTGACCAGTGCATGTTGGGTTGGTGACTTTACAAGGGGCGGTGCCACCAGGTGGCGTTGCCAAGTGTCGTTGCCCCTTACCTAAATAAGAGCTGTCAAATGGTGGAGCAGGTAGGCGGCGGTCAGCCTTCGCCGTTTTTCGGGTCCAGCGGTGCAGCGGGCATCATGATTGATGATGGCTCTACATCGGGGGACATTGTTTTTTTATTTTTAATAAAGGAATTGTGTGTGTTTTTGTTTCTTTTTGAGACTTTTTTTTGGGTGAACGAGTAGGGGTACAATGTAGCATTGTGCATTGTGGGGCACTCAGCAGGTGAACATCCCGCCGTGCACTCCGCAAATTCGGGTGTTCGCCCAACTCTACCGGTCACATATGTTTTCTAAGATGTATGGAAGAGCTGCAGGTTAAATCTGCTTTGGAGGATGAGAGTTGGAAAATGGATGATAAATAAGGTTCTCAATACAGTTAAATATTACTGCTGTTGTGGTTGAATCCTTGCTGTATTTTCTCTCTCTTTAGGCTACTCGCTCTTTTGTACACAGTGTGTTTCTTCATCTGACTCGTGTTCTGGCCCAAATATAACTTGTCCTTCTGGCTCAGTGTGTGGAGCTGTATACACAGAAAGCTGGTCTCAGGGTAAGTTATTCAATAAAAAATGCTACAGTATGTGGAATTTATGTCGGAGAGTAGACGTGTGCAATTTGTTTCGTTCCACATTTGTTCTTTAATGAATTTCAACAAATTAGTTAATTCGGAAATATCCGAATTAATGAAAACCCATTAACCAATTTTAACACATTTTTCCAAATATTCGTAAATTCGAATATTCAAAAATTCCGAAACCCGAAAATTTGAAAATCTGAAATAATAACTAACTAATAATAATTTAACTATTACTAACTATTAAATTATAGGTATTGGAATTTCCTTTCAAATTTGGCTGTTAGTGAACGTAACGAATAAAAAATGTATCCGAAGTTACGAATTATCTGAAATAACGAAAGCTGTATCTAAACTGATGGAACATAACAAATTAATAATAATAAATAACAATACTAATAATCAAATATTTTTATTATTAATATTCATTATTAATTCATTCTGTTCCATTTGTTTAGATGCGCCATTCGTTATTTAGGAAAATTCGTAACTTCCGATAAATTCGTATTTGTTATGTTCACTAACAGCCAAATTTGAAAGGAAATTCCAATACATATACTTTAATAGTTAGTTATTATTAGTTAGTTAGTTATGCTTTCACTTTTTTGGATTCTCATTCTTAATTTCTGAATTTTGAATTTACGAATTTTCTAATTTTTTTAATTTATGAATTTTCTAATTTACTAATTTTCAAATTTATGAATTTTCAAATTTACGAATTTATGAATTTACGAATTAACGAATGTAATAAAAAACCCCCCCCAAAAAAAAAAAAGAAGCGAAAACGAACACATTTTTCATCAGTGCACATGTCTATCAAAGAGTCACAAGCGTCAGTTAAAATCAGAGATGTCTGTTTTTATGTTTTATGGGCACAATGTGTGAATAGCACACTTAAGATCATCACTCATGTCATCCAAACAGCAAAATAATATTGCAATGCACAAAATATAATAGCCCAATATAATAAGTCAATATTCACTACTAGCTCCTAACTCTATCTGGATGACAGTTAGTTTGTTAGAGCGTTGTGTATCGTAACAAAAAATTGGCATTTTTTTATTTTAGTAAAAAAAAAAAAAAACTGTTTACACCTTTTTCATCTCAGTTCTGCTGACCTCCCCAAGCCTCGTCCTGCCTACACACATGTGCTCTATAGGTGACTACATGGCATTTTTTAGGGTGTTTTTTTCTGATGGTGACAACTACAGTACTAGACATGTGCACTCCACAAATTTTTGTTTTGTTTCGAATGAATTTGTTAATTGGACTGATTTGTTTTCGGAATTTGTTTTGCATCTTCTGCATTTGTTTTGTTTAATTAGGAATACCTGGTTGTTAAGGAGCAGGCAGCCGCTGCATTCTTCCCAACCTTAACTCATTTGCTATCGCTACCGCTGACAGCAGAATGTGAACAAAAGAAGAGCCAGATTCATTTTTTTTTAAACGGCCTGGGAGTCGCCCCTAATTCATACCAGGTCCTTCAGGTTGGTATGGATTTTGAAGGGAACCCCATGTCCCCCCCGAAAACTCCATACTAGACCTTTATCTGAACATACAACAGGCTGGCCAGAAAGGGGGAAGATGAACGAGCGGGCTGTGTGACCACATCACCTATGATGTAACGGACAGGATTCTCTGAGTGATGACCTTTGGCCACGTTCACCTAGTAACGTTGGCTGATCCCACCCTTATGTTTACTTACCAGCAAGTGGCTGTCATTCGGTCTCCCCTATGTGATTGAGTATGGACCCCATGACATAACTCATAGCCCTTGTCCATAACGTCATAGGGGACGTGGTCACCCTACGTAGAACCCTACGGAGTAAGACTGGGATGCCACTAAAGTTCAGTGTATTTTTTTTTTGGTAAGTAGTCTAAAGCCCCATACACACTATTAGATTTTCTGCAGATTTTTGTCTTCAGATTTACCAAAACTATATAATATGAGGTCCTTAATGCCCTGTACACACGGTCGGACATTGATCGGACATTCCAACAACAAAATCCATGGATTTTTTCCGACGGATGTTGGCTCAAACTTGTCTTGCATACACACGGTCACACAGTTATCGGAAAATCCGATCGTTCTGAACACGGTGACGTAAAACACGTACGTGGGGACTATAAACGGGGCAGTAGCCAATAACTTTCGTCTCTTTATTTATTCTGAGCATGCGTGGCACTTTGTGCGTCGGATTTGTGTACACACGATCGGAATTTCCGACAACGGATTTTGTTGTTGGAAAATTTTATAGCAAGCTCTCAAACTTTGTGTGTCGGAAATTCCTATGGAAAATGTGTGATGGAGCCCACAGACGATCGGAATTTCCGACAACAAGGTCCTATCACACATTTTCCATCGGAAAATCCGACCGTGTGTACGGGGCAGTAGAGTTTCAATTTGCATGCAATCAGGCAGGCCCTTGCACTACAGTACATGGTTTTGGTAAATCCGAAGACAAAAATCTGCAGAAAATCTAATAGTTTGTATGGGGCCTTAAGCCCTTGTACACACGATCGGATTTTCCGCAAACAAAGCGCCTGACTTTCGTCCGAAGGGCGTTGGCCAGGAACTTGTCTTGCATACAAACGGCACACAATTGTCGGCCAACAAACACGTACGCAGTGACGTACTAAGTGGTTTTTCAGCTCTTTAGCGCCACCCTTTGGGCACCTTCTGCTGATGTCGTGTTTGGTGAGCATTGATTCCGAGCATGCGTGATTGTACTTTGGACTTTTCTCTGATGGACTTGAGTACACACGATCGGAAAATCTGACAACACACCGTTATCCGCGGAAGAATTATAAACCTGCCATCCAACTATTGTCCGATGGAGCGTACAAATGGCCGGATTTTAGGCCAACAGTCTGTCAACACACAATTCCCATCGGAAAATCTGATCGTGTGTACGAGGCTTTAGTGCGGGAAACTTTTGTTTTGTTTGTTATGTGCAAAGCCCCTCTAAACGTTTGGTATAAATGGGGGGGGGGGTGTTGCCATTTTTTTTCACATTAAAACTTTGTCTATTTTCATTGCAGAGAATGAAATGATTTGTTTTTTTATTGTAGATTCCATTGTGTCAAAATCATACATGTTGTCATGTACACGGGAGGACAAGTGTAACACGAGCGGAAGTTTCAGCCTTCATAACAATGCAAGAGTGAAGTTGGGTAGATCGTGTTGTAGAACTGATCGTTGCACCCCACCTCTTCCTTCCCGTAAGTGAAATAAATAAATGTTATGAATGTAAAACTAAATATGCAAATTAAAAAATAATAAATAACCGCTTGAACTCCAGAAGGTTTACCCCCCCCCCCCCCTTCATGACCAGGCTATTTTTTGCAATACGGCACTGCGTTATTTTAACCACTTAACAACCATTATACTGTGACAGGTTGGCTCCCCTGGGCGAATCGCCGTAGGTGTACGTCGGCCACTTTAAGAGCACAAAGGGGCGCGCACCCGTGGTGCGGCGCCAGAGCCGTTACGCTTGCCTGGCGGCCGCAATATCCTCCGGTCACCCGCGATCGCTCCACAGAGAGGCAGAACGGGGATCTGTCAATGTAAACAGACAGATCCCCATTCTGACAGAGGAGGAGAGATAGATCTGCTGTTCCTAGTGATTAGGAACAGCGATCTCTCTCCTCCTCCAGTCAGCCCCTCCCCCTCACAGTTAGAAACACGTCCCAGGGAACACGTTTAGCCCCTTGATCGCCCCCCAGTTTAAAATAATAATAAAAATGCAGCTGCTGAAGTCCGCTGTCTGCTGACGTCACAGAGTCGGGCCAGGCTCGGGCAAGATTGCGACAATGACCCACCAGGCCTGGATCAGCACCCAGCTCAGCCTGAGCTGGCCGCTCCTGCCCCCCCCCCCCCCAGCCCAGCACTCCAGTGAGCGTGGTGATGCTGCATCCAGCTAGGGAAGTATGATTTAGAAAAAAAAAACAGATTCCCATACTTTTTTTTTAACCACTTCAATACCGGGCACTTCCCCCCTTCCTGCCCAGGACAATTTTCAGCTTTCAGCCCTGTCACACTTTGAATGACAATTGCACGGTCATACAACACTGTACCCAAACTACATTTTTATCATTTTCTTCCCACAAATAGGGCTTTCTTTTGGTGATATTTGATCACCACTTGGTTTTTATTTTTTGCTAAACAAACTAAAAAAAAAGACCAACATTTTTGGAAAAAATGTTTTTTGTTTCTGTTATAAAAGTTTTTTTTCTCCTTCACTGATGCTCACTGATAAGCACTGATGAGGTGGCACTGATAAGGTGGCAGTGATAGGCACTGATAAGGAGGCACTAATATGTAGAATTGTTGGGTACTGATAAGCAGCACTGATATGCAGCACTGATGGGCACTGATAGGCGGCTCTGATGGGCACTGATAGGTGGCTTTGATGGGCACTGATAGGCAGCTCTGATGGGCACTGATAGGCAACTCTGATGGGTACTGGTAGGTGGCACTGACAGGCGGCACTGATGGGCACTGATAGGCGGCACTGATGGGCACTAATAGATGGCACTGATAGGCAGCACTGATGTTGAGGTACTGACAGCCATTACGGATGGGCACTGATTGGCATCTGTGAAGGGCACTGACAGGCATTACTCATGGGCACTGATTGGCACTTTGATGGGCACTGATTGGCACTTTTATGGGCACTCATTGGGATTAGGGTGGGCACTAATTGGCATTGTGGTGGGCACCTCTTATGGGGGCTGCGCTGATAATCAATCTGCCGATTATCAGTGCACACCCCCTCTGACAGGAGAGCCGCCAGTCAGATCTCCCTGTAAGCGCGCACCGAGGAAAGCCGATTACCGGCACTTCCTGGTTCACGCTGCGATCAGCTGTGATTGGTCACAGCTGTTCACATGGTAAAGAAACTCCATCAGAGGCTCTTTACCATGATTGGAGATGTGGTGTGTCAGAGTGACACACCAAATCATCGATCGCCGCGGGCGCACGATCGTGGCTTATCCTGCTGGATGTCATATGACGCCCAGTCAGGATAACTGAACCACTTTCTGCATACGGCAGACGGGAAGTGGTTAAGCACACCTCTATCTTCTAGAGAGACCTGCTACGTTTGGCAGTCTCTTCCCTTGTAAGTCCCTGACCATGCCTCAGTACTCACACTGTCCTCCTTTCTCTTGCTGCCTCTCAGGGATGGCTCCTTCCAAACTGCTTCTGTTGTCAGGATCCTCCCAGGCCAGCACCCAAGCCCCAGCCCGAGGCAGAATACTCCCCCAGACTAGAGGGTTTGCCTCAAGGGCCACTGACAGTTCCCTCAGCACTCCATGTCCATCTTCCACCCATCTTCCCTGCCAGCCTGACTCATCCATACTTATGGGCTGGCCCAACCACCCTGCCAGGCCCACAGCCTGGGATTGGTCAAGCTCCCCTAATTATGCAGATCAATCCTCCTGGCCACCGCCCACTAACCTCTAGAAGTTTCTCCAGACTTCTAGACCTGGGGGGAGTCAATAGAGACTTGCCTGCATGAGTTATCTAGCTCTGACCTAAAGTAATCTCATGACCCAATTAGGACTCACGGGGGATAAGCACAAGTCAACATAAATGATCCTACACTACCACTAGTAGCACACTAGAGGGTGCTACACAATCTAAAAGGGAGAGTGATACAAAAGTTAATAACTGTGGGGGATGAGCTGATAGAGAAACAGGAAATACAAGTGGGGGAAGGATATTTATTTGTATAAAAATTGCTAGGGGAATCCTTAAAAAATATATTTTTTTGATTAAATGGATATTTTAATAAAGTTACAAATTATAAGTTAGGTCTATGTTAGATCACTCTGAAGTGGCAGACATACAGTAGAAATGTCAAAATCCATTACTAAGCATAAAAACATTTACCTTGTCCTTGTAGTGAGGGACATCTGTAATTACTTCCTGTGACATCATCACCAGGCTTCAATATATTTCTTCCAGAGGCAACTGCTAGGAGGTCCTACTGACATAGTCATACTCCAAAACTATATCTCCCAAGATTTGTTTACCTACACATAGTATGTATGGAGGTTCTTGAAGCTCAAGGCATCAGAACTATTTTTCTAGGAAAAAAAAAACAATGTATGCGTTTGGAGACAGACAGAGGGGGTGGGGATAGGCAGAGTTCCATCTTGGGCAGGATGTTTTTTTTTTTTTAATTAGTATTAGGGTCAGTTAGTGTCAGTGCAAAGACTCGTACACACGATCGGATTTTCCGCAGACAAAGCGCCAGACTTTTGTCCGAAGGGCGTTGGCCATGAACTTGTCTTGCATACAAACGGCACACAATTGTCTGCCAACAAACACAAACGTAGTAAAGTATTACGTGAAATTTCAGCTCTTGAGCGCCACCTTTTGGGCACCTTTTGCTAATGACGTGCTTGATGAGCATTGATTCCGAGCATGCGTGTTTGTACTTTGGACTTTTGTCTGACGGACTTGTGTACACACGATCGGAAAACCTGAAAACAGACCATTGTCCACGGAAAATTTCAAAGCCTGCCATCCAACATTTGTCAATTGTCCGATAGAGCATACAAACGGCCTGTCATCACACAATTTCCGTCGGAAAATCAGACCGTGTGTACGAGGCTTTAGTGTGTTTTAGGTAGGATAAAAAAAAAAAAAGCAAAATGCTCACCATGGTTTCTGGGCCCTATTATGGGTACATATAACAACTAACATACACATATGTGGTATTGCTTTGATCGTCCAGAGCAGAAGAATACATTTTGGGTTCTTCTTTGGTGGTAGGTTATGGTAGTAACAAGAAAAAGAACAAGGTGGGGAAGTACCTCACCTAAAAGAGATTACTAAGGACCACGCAGCTTAAGATAAGGGGAACTTTAATACAAAATTACAAATGGTAATACCAAAAACCGGATAAAAATTTCCCACCACCAGCACCTCAGCCTAAAGAGTTAAAAAAAGACAACGTTATTATGGTGGTAACAAGAAATATACAGCTACATTTAAAAAAAAAAATGTTTTTGCTATTTTGGGCCATTACCATTTACCACCAAATAAAAGCCAAAATTGTCCTGAAAACAACACGGTATAATCCACCTGGATGCACAAAGTAGTTGTGATAATATATACTGTTTTACTAACACATGTCAAAGTTGCAAAATTGTACTTGGACTTTAACATTTGTTTTACCCTTGCGAAGAGGGTTAACATCTTCATTGTTAGAAGGTCTCAGTGTGGTGACCCTTTGTTTTTTACTTAAATACAGGTGCTCTTTAATCCCATGCCATTATGTTCATATTATGTTTTCTTACCTTAGTTCCAGAGAACAGCCCACAATCCAATGGATTGACATGCCAATCCTGCATGTCTACTGACTCCACCTGGTGTGACGGTTCAGATACGATGGAGTGTTTGGGGGATGAGAACATGTGTTTTCGCCAAACCTCAATAGTATCAGGTCAGTATTACAAACAGAGCCAGTGTTATTAAAAAAAAAATGTATTTACCATAATGGCCCATTTACACTAATGCATTGCAGTAAAATGTGGTTAAACACGTGTATTATTATGCGTAATTGTCACGTAGCTTGTGGCAGAGTCTGACGTGTAGAGGGAGGCCTCTCGTACAGCCCCGGTTCTGGGACCACTGGTACTGCGACAGTGGCTGCGAGAGCCCGGCAAGGTACGAGTTCCCGTAAGATGTTCCGTCAGCCATGGCAGTGGGTAGCAGGTGTGTCGCCAGAGACCGGTCAGATCACTGGAACAGCAGAGACAGCAGACCCAGGACTGGGCAGACAGCAGGTGACAGGTGCTTGACAGGCAGCTGGCATATAGTAGATGTGGAAGGAATGGCAGCACTCAGCAGGTGAAAAACCAGCAGGGACCAGGTAGCATGCAGAGCAGGACAGGTGGACAATAGGGATGAGCTTTCTGTTCGGGTCGAACATGAGTTTGACTTGAACATTGGCTGTTCGCTGAAAACCGAACATTATGGGGCATTCGCAACCAATTCGAGTGTCGCGTAACGCCCCATAATGCATTGTGGGAGCGCAGTGCATTGCAGTATGATGATTGGCCAAAGCATGCACCATGATCTGCATGCTTTTGCCAATCCCAGTGCCCTCAGCTAAGAGAGCCATAATTGGCCAAAGGCAGGGTGCCTTTGGCCAATCATGGCTCAGGGGGACTAAGTCCACGCCCCACACTATATAAGGCTGCCTGCACATCGGCCCCGTGTAGTGTGGTTGTTGACGTGGACGGAGAGAGAGTGTCATTTAGATTAAGCCAGCAGGCAGGTTATTCAGTTAGCTGCAGTGTATTTAATAGATATATACAGACAGTCATATATATATATATATATATATATATATATATATATATATATATATATATATATATATCCACTGCATCCAATTTAGCTATATCTGACTGCAGGCCATTCCTGGTGTACTTTTTCTAATATACTGCAGGCAGGTTATTCAGTTAGCTGCAGTGTATTTAATATATATACAGTCAGTCTCATATATATATATATATATATATATATATCCACTGCATCCAGTGTAGCCAAGCCTATACCTGACTGCAGGCCATTCCTGTTGTACTTTTTCTAATATACTTCAGGCGGTGTACACAGTACACAGTACCGTGCACCCATAGTGCAGTTGCTACTACTTTTCTTGTGGTGTACACAATACAGTACACCCATAGTTGTTATTACACTTCTGTTGGTGTACACAGTACCGTGCACCCATAGTGCAGTTGCTACTACTTTTCTGGTGGTGTACACAGTACACAATACATACAGTGCATCCATAGTTGTTATTAAACTTCTGGTGGTGTACACAATACCGTTCACCCCTAGTGCAGTTGCTACTACTTTTCTGGTGGTGTACACAATACATACAGTGCACCCATAGTTGTTATTACACTTCTGTTGGTGTACACAATACCGTGCACCCCTAGTGCAGTTGCTACTACTTTTATAGTGGTGTACACAATACAGTGTAGTGTGGTTTTGCTAAGCAAAATTAACAGCATGTCCGAAAGGCCACCAAGGAGAGGCAGACGCTCACAGGCCACTAAAAGAGGGCAAGCAGGCTCTGTGTCTACAGTCGACAGTGCTGGTCGTGGACATAGTGCATACTCAGCACGTGGCCGCGGGGCACGCTTGTCCTTTTTTTCTGCAGCTGGCCATGTTATTGAGCCACAACATGCAGAAGAGTTGGTGGAATGGATAACAAAGCCGTCCTAATCCTCCTCATCCTCTGTCACCCAGGCTCAGAGTAGTTTGCCTGCCAATGCAGCTGTCAAAGCGGCCTATTCCCTCGGTTCCATGTCAGCAGTCACTCCTTCCCTAGCGCCGCCATCATGCACGGAGGAGTCCCCCGAACTATTCGACCACAGTGTCGGGTACTGGAACCATGTCCTGTGGTCTGATGAGACCAAGATAAACTTATTTGGCTCAGATGGTGTCAAGCGTGTGTGGCGGCAACTAGGTGAGGAGTACAAAGACAAGTGTGTCTTGCCTACAGTCAAGCATGGTGGTGGGAGTGTCATGGTCTGGGGCTGCATGAGTGCTGCCGGGACTGGGGAGCTACAGTTCATTGAGGGAACCAGGAATGCCAACATGTACTGTGACGTATCTAAGCCAAGCATGGGTCACAGGGCAGTATTCCAACATAATAACGACCCCATACACACCTCCAAGATGACCACTGCTTTGCTAAAGAAGCTGTGTGTAAAGGGGATGGACTGGCCAAGCATGTTTCCAGACCTAAACCCTATTGAGCATCTGTGGGGCATCCTCAAACAGAAGGTGGAGAAGCTCTGTGATGTCATCATGGAGGAGTGGAAGAGGACTCCAGTGGCAACCTGTGAAGCTCTGGTGAACTCCATGCCCAAGAGGGTTAAGGCAGTGTTGGAAAATAATGGTGGCCACACAAAATATTAATACTTTGGACCCAATTTGGACATTTTCACTTAGGGGTGTACTCACTTTTGTTGCCAGCAGTTTAGACATTATTGGCTGTGTGAGTTATTTTGAGGGGGCAGCAAATTTACACTGAAAATGTAAAAAACCTTTGCGCTACTAAAATGTGTTATGGGTGAACTCCTAAAAACGATATAATTTCAAGTACAATTATTAAATGAACCATTAAATCACAAAGTGCATATAGTGCATTGAAGTGCAATCAAATAAATCGAAGACAGCTGTCTGCAGCAGAATCTTCCAGTGTATCACAATCCACTCTCAATAAATCATAATCATAACGTGATCCCGCGCTACAGCAGAAATATATAAAAGAGATTCTTCCCTAAATAAATTAACGAACCTTATGTATAACATGTAGAAACAAATGGGGATCATTTCCGTTATTCCAACTTCTACCACCAGGGGGTCCTCCGTTCCACTATAAGTATGACTGCCTGAAGTACCAGCATAAACCCAATAAGAAGAAATTCCGTTATATCGATATCCACCACTCCTCTGCTCCACCAAATAGGTCATCTGAATAAGACTCCACATCCAAGTCCTCATATGGCCTCGTCACCTCCGCAAGGGGGGGGGGGGGGGGGGAGGACGAGGGGGAAGAGATAAAAATGGTGGGAGAGAGAGAAAGCTCCAGTAGTGTAGTATATTATAAGCATAAAGGTTTATTTCAAAGATAAAATTGGACTCTTACAATAAAAGTTTAAAAAACAAGCATCAATCAGCTACTAAGGCGTCTGGACGCCAGTCTCACATCACTTCCGGTGTACTTCAACCTACGGCCACTCCCCGGAGGTGGTTGAAGTACGGAGGTTGAAGTACACTGGAAGTGAGGACCCCCTAGTGGTGGATATCGATATAGCGGAATTTCTTCTTATTGGGTTTATGCTGGTACTTCAGGCAGTCATACTTATAGTGGAATGGAGGACCCCCTGGTGGTAGAAGTTGGAATAACGGAAATGATCCCCATTTGTTTCTACATGCTGATTTATCAAGATATGAAGGTGAGAGTTCTGTGAGCTCATTTTTGTGGATTTAAACTTCTCCCTGTCCACCGTTTTGCTGGAACTTCTTATACAAGATTTCCTTCTTTTGGACATTTTTAGTTGATTTAATTAAGAGATTAACATCACCTTGAATCATATGCCCCATGATTGATTTATTTATTTTTGGACTTATTCATTTTTTGCACTTGCACTGCTGTTTTTTAATTATTGTATTAGTTATACATAAGGTTCATTAATTTATTTAGGGAAGAATCTCTTTTATATATTTCTGTTGTAGCGCGGGATCACGTTATGATTATGATAGCAAATTTACACTGTTATACAAGCTGTACACTCACTACTTTACATTGTATCAAAGTGTCATTTCTTCAGTGTTGTCACATTAAAATATATGATAAAATATTTACAAAAATGTGAGGGGTGTACTCACTTTTGGGAGTTACTGTATATGTTTCTGAATGTTTTTTTATTTTCTGTCTCTGTTAGGCTAGAAGAAGGGGGAGTCTTTGTTCCCTGGAAACGCATTTGTTTTATCATGTTTTGCTACCTTTAATAAAACAACTACATATTCTTATTGCTTCTAATTGGATACCAGGCCCTCCTTTTACCCACCCTTACGCCTTCTGAAGTGGGATCCATCACCAATAACTCTTAGCCCTTAGAAAGATTTCACCTGATTTCACCTCTGTTTTTCTGTTGCAGAAGTAAAGCCCGACAAGGCTTCTATCTATCTATTCCCTACTCTATCGAAAGAGAGAAAAAAATTTTTGGCTATATATAAAAATTTGTGAATGCTTCAAGCTGCCACAATGATCTCGTATTTAGGTTATTTCCTAAATCACCATCAGCACTATCTAGTCTTCGTAACACAGTATTTTTCTGAAATCTCTAAATTAGGAAAATCCTGCATTATGGCCACTAGTTGGAGCTGAAGATCATGTGAATAAACGTGTTAGGCAAAATACATTATTTGTGACAGTTCACTAAATGCTTGAGACATTTGCATAGGATTTTTTTTAGATATAGACCCCTTTAACATCACAAAATGTAAGCAAAATGTTCATTGAAAAAAGAGAAGTTAACAAGATTTAAAAAAAATAGATAAAGTTCAGAGACATAACGTAATTGTGATACCACATTCATGTAGGCATGCAAAAATAAAGGAAAACAAGAAAGTAGGACTTTAACATTTATCATCACCAATAAAAATCACTACACATTTCGCCAGAGGCTTCTTCAGGTAATTCTATTGCTATTAAATATATATAATATATATATGATATATTATATATCAAGTAGGCCTGAGAGCCATAGAGACCTCATTCTACAACACTGGGAGAAGGGGGCAAAGTGCATCCAGCTCACACAGAGGGGTGGAGAGAGAGAAACCATGGTTTCATAATTACCTGAAGAAGCCTCTGACGAAATGCATAGTGATTTCTATTGGTGATGACACACTGGTTCCTATGTCTGGCCCTCCATATGGTGGTTTGATCCCCATTCTCATACATATATCTAATAGTGGGCCACATTGTTAAAGTCCTATTTTCTTGTTTTTCTTTATTTTTACAAGATTTAAAAAAAACATGAATTGACACATTTGGAGCCTAATTTTTAAGACCTTATTGATATGTGTTGGTGTTATTGAGATAAAACTGCCATTACAGTTTTAATAGTTTTAAATATTTGTTGTAAAATGTATAATTTTCTGAAACTTTTTTTTTAATATATTTATTTTTAGCGGGATCAACAAAAAATTCAACAGCAATACGCGGTTGTGCCACAAAAAGCATCTGCGATTTTGGCAACCACTCTAGTAGCAGCCAAGGAGTAAAGACGGTTTCTGAATTTGCCTGCACTAATGGAAGTACTGGTCTCCAGAAAAGTTCCCAGCTATGATTTTCTTTTTAACAGTATTTTTCTGGAATGTCTAAAAAAAAAAAAAGGCCTTTAGACTACACTATATTGTCAAAAGTATTGGGACACATGCCTTTAAATGCACATGAACTTTAATGGCTCACCCTTTGCAGCTATAACAGCCTCAGCTCTTCTGGGAAGGCTGTCCACAAGGTTTAGGAGTGTGTCTATGGGAATGTTTGACCATTCTTCCAAAAGCACATTTGTGAGGTCAGGCACTGATGTTGGACGAGAAGGCCTGACTCGCAGTGTCCACTCTAATTCATTCCAAAGGTGTGCTATCGGGTTGAGGTCAGGTTCCTCCACCCCAAACTTGCTCATCCATGTCTTTATGGACCTTGCTTTGTGCACTGGTGTGCAGTCATGTTGGAACAGGAAGTGGCCATCCCCAAACTGTTCCCACAATGTTGGGAACATGAAATTCTCGAAATGTCTTGGTATGCTGACGCCTTAAGTGTTCCCTTCACTGGAACTAAGGGGCCAAGCCCAACCCCTGAAAAACAACCCCACACCGTAATCTCTCCTCCACCAAATGATTTGGACCGGTGCACAAAGCAATGTCCATAAAGACATGGGTGAGCGAGTTTGGGGTGCAGGAACTTGACTGGCCTGCACAGAGTCCTGACCTCAACCTGACAGAACACCTTTGGGATGAATTAGAGCGGAGACTGTGAGCCAGGCCTTCTCATCCAAGATCAGTATCTGACCACACAAATGCGCTTCTGGAAGAATGGTCAAACATTCCCATAGACACACTCCTAAACATAAAGCCTTCCCAGAGTTGAAGCTGTTATAGCTGCAAAGGGTGGGCCAATGTTAATATTGAACCCTACGGACTAAGACTCGGATGCCATTAAAGTTCATGTGCGTGTAAAGGCCGGTGTCCCAATACTTTAGGTAATATAGTGTACAAAACTACTGATTGGTAGTAAAGACAGATTTTTTTCTTTTCAGTCACTTTCAGACAGTAGCAAAGATTTAAAAAAAAAAAAAAAAAACTTTTTTGTAACCGCCATCCAATCCATAATGTTATCCATGCTGAACACAGTATATAGAAAAACTATAGAGGTCACAAAATTTATTTTGTTTTCACCTTTTTAAAATTTCAATGTTATAAATTGCTGTTTTATTTTACTTTTACGCTATTTGAATTAAACATGCTATTTTACAAATAAAAAATGTAATACAAATTATTGGCTTTCAAATCTACAGTATAAATAAAAATCCCAAAATTACATTACAGCCTTTAGTTTAATGTTTTTTTTTTAATCTGAATTATATGTGATGGATCAGAACACAATAGTCTAAGTTGGTGAAGTGAAATTGGAAAAATATATACATAAAACTATTTTTCAGAAATAAAAAACTGATAATTGGCATGTGCGTATGTATTCACCCCCTTTTGTTATGAAGCCCATAAAAAGCTCTGGTGCAACCAATTACCTTCAGAAGTCACATAATTAGTGAGATGATGTCCACCTGTGTGCAATCTAAGTGTCACATGATCTGTCATTACATATACACACCTTTTTGAAAGGCCCCAGAGGCTGCAACACCTAAGCAAGAGGCACCACTAACCAAACACTGCAATGAAGACCAAGGAACTCTCCAAACAAGTAAGGGACAATGTTGCTGAGAAGTACAAGTCATAGTTAGGTTATAAAAACATATCCAAATCTTTGATGATCCCTAGGAGCACCATCAAATCTATCATAACCAAATGGAAAGAACATGGCACAACAGCAAACCTGCCAAGAGACGGCCGCACACCAAAACTCACGGACCGGGCAAGGAGGGCATTAATCAGAGAGGAGCACAGAGACCTAAGGTAACCCTGGAGGAGCTGCAGAGTTCCACAGCAGAGACTGGAGTATCTGTACATAGGACGGCAATAAGCCGTACGCTCCATTGAGTTGGGCTTTATGGCAGAGTGGCCAGAAGAAAGACATTACTATCAGCGAAAAAACAAAATGGCACGTTTTGAGTTTGTGAAAAGGCATGTGGGAGACTCCCAAAATGTATGGTGGAAGGTGCTCTGGCCTGATGAGACTAAGATTGAACTATTTGGCTATCAAAGAAAATGATATGTCCGGAGCAAACCCAACACATCACATCACCCAAAGAACACCATCCCCACTGTGAAACATAGTGGTGGCAGCATCATGCTGTGGAGATGTTTTTCAGCAGTCAGGACTGGGAAACTGGTCAGAGTTGAGGGAAAGATGGATGGTGCTAAATACAGGGATATTCTTGAGAAAAACCTGTGCCACTCTGTGTGTGATTTGAGGCTAGGATGGAGGTTCTCCTTCCAGCAGGACAATGACCCCAAACACACTGCTAAAGCAACACTTGAGTGGTTTAAGGGGAAACATGTAAATGTGTTGGCATCGCGTAGTCAAAGCCCAGACCTCAATCCAATAGAAAATCTGTGGTCAGACTTAAAGATTGCTGTTCACAAGCGCAAACCATCCAACTTGAAGGAGCTGGAGCAGTTTTGCAAGGAGGAATGGGTGAAAATCCCAGTGGTAAGATGTGGCAAGCTCATAAAGACTTATCCAAAGTGACTTGAAGCTATGATAGCCGCAAAAGGTGGCGCTACAAAGTATTGACTTTAGGGGGGTGAATAGTTATGCACATTGACTTTTTCTGTTATTTTGTCCTATTTGTTGTTTGCTTCACAATAAAAAAAAAAAACATCTTCAAAGTTGTGGGCATGTTCTGTAAATTAAATGATGTAAATCCTCAAACAATCCATGTTAATTCCAAGTTGTGAGGCAACAAAACACAAAAAATGCCAAGGGGGGTGAATACTTTTGCAAGGCACTGTAACTCTTCAGCACCCATGGTGCCCTGGAGGGCATACCAGGAGGGAGGGGGGCTTATGAACTTTGGACCCCTAATCAGTTCACCCAGCATGCGGGTACACAAAAATAAAGAGATAAAAATCTGCCCCAGTCACCAGTTTAGTAGCTGCTAATCCAATGACCGGAGCGGACTTTATACTGTTTTCCAGGATCAACAAGGCATGATGAAGTGAGCCTCTTGGAATATATGAAACGCAAACCACTTGAAGACCAGGCCTATTCTGACACTTCTCTCCTACAAGTAAAAAAATCTGTATTTTTTTTGCTAGAAAATTACTTAGAACCCCCAAGCATTATATATTTTTTTAAAATGGAGGCCCTAGAGAATAAAATGATGGGTGTTGCAATTTCTTATGTCACACAGTGTTCAGGCAGCGGTTTTTCGAACACAATTTTTTTGGGAACAAAATAAACTTTAATGACTTTTATTGCACAAAAACACAATATAATATACAATTATTTGGTAAACGATAAAAGATGATGGTACGCCACGTAAATAGATACCCAACATTTCACACTTTAAAACTGTGGATGCCCCCGGAACGGTGACAAACTATGTACATCATATTATCCATAGGCTACTCTTTAAAAACCCTTACAGGTTACGACTTTAGATTTACACGGGAGGTCTGGTGCTGGAATTATTGCTCTAAAACTGAAGTTTATTTTATTTGATTTTTTTTTTTTTTATTTGATCACTTTTATTGCTATCACAAGACATGTAAACATCACTTGTGATAGCACTAAAGCATGACAGGTCCTCTTTACTGAGAAATCTCTCTCACCTGCCCTTAAAAGCATTTGATCAAACCAAGATCGTTTTGAACAAATTATTTCCAAGGCCAAAAATGGATGGTTTACATTCTGCCCAAACCAGAAATGAGGGGACTAAATACTAATCACTTCCAGTCTCTTAAACCATAGAGATGATTGGTGGCATCCTGGTCCCCGATCTGCTCTATGATCAGCTGGTGGAACCACCAGCTTCAGTCCTGAGATGCCCAGTGGGATGGGAAAATTGCAGCCTTGGCCCCGGTAAAACCACTCAAACTGCCTCTCCATGATTAAGCCCTGAAGTTGGGGCGCAACATGTTGGAGTTGTGGTCTAGATGAATCGAGCTGAGGCTGCAGACTACCTGCTAACCACCCTGGTGAGGTGTGCAGTCAGCATCTCTTCCTATGTTTGTAGTACACTCAAACTGCCGCGATGTACTAGTACATCATTTGGTGACAATTGGTATCTCCTTCCCCTTTCTTTTTCTGGTGGACATCCCAAGCTACAGCTGAGATTGTAAGCCAGTAATGGGGGTTATTTACTAAAACTGCATGGTGCAAAATCGGGTGCAGCTCTGCATACAAACCAATCAGCTTCCAGGTTTTATTGTCAAAGCTTAATTGAACAAGCTGAAGTTAGAAGCTGATTGGCTACCATGCACAGCTGCAACAGATTCTGAGTGCTCCAGTGTTAGTAAATGGTGGGATGACACGTTTTTGGGATTTGTTCGACCACCAAATCACAACCTCTATCTTACATACAATAGTTAACCAATTCAGCTGTACTAGCTGTATACATACATTACCTCGTATGGACCAGAGCAATTTTTATATTTCTGCTACTGGCCTATACAGGGCTTTTTTTCTCAAAGAATAGGTCCAGGAACTCCTCCCTTCTGAGACACCCCTTGACTCCGCCCCCTACCCACCTCCAAGCCCCGCTCCTTGGCCCCACCCCTTACCCACCTCCCAGTACCACCCCTTTTAGAGAATACAGAACTAAGTATCATTTTGTGGTGCTATTTTGTATGGAATTTGTTAATGATAACGAAAGCGGTAAAATAGTTCTAACAACAATGGACACCCAAGGGAAAATAGTTCCAGCAACAATGGTCTCCCAACAGCCAGCATCAATAGACCCGCCAGCAACATTAGACCCCTCCCTCAACAGTAAATCCCTCCCAGCAGCGATAAGACCTACATCAGCAACAATAGACCCCACACCAGCAACATTTTTTCCTTTATTTTCATTTGTTGATCCTACCAGTAAGTATGTTCTTTTTTAACTTCCTTTAACAGGTGAAGTGGTCCAGCAAAAGTGTCAGTTTGTAGGCAGTTGCAAGTTTTTTTCTACTTTTTTTTTTCCCTTTTGTTTTCCCCTAGTCAATATATATATATATAGTATAATGCAAAAAAAAAAACACTATTACAAATAAGTAAACACATTTAAAATCAATCTGGGAATGCTATACTTGTATTTAAATTGTTAATTCACATTCTCTCCAATTCAATAGAAAAATAAAGAGAGGAGGGCGGGAGCGACAAAGAGAAAAACATATAAAGAGAAACAAAAGAAAAGTTCCAGGGGGATGGGGATTGGGTGAGGGGGGGGGGGGGGGGCGAGGGGGAAGGGGGAAAAAATAAATGGGAAAAACCTACAACAAATATATAAATAAAACTGTCAGGAGGGTTCAAAAATTAATCAGTATTAAACTAATAAGTCATACTCTGACTCACTATTCATAGGAGTCTGAAATTATTTCATAATGTAACATAGTAGTCTTAAAGTGGTTGTAAACCCTTTGTGTTGACTTTTACCTATAGGTAAGCCTAGAATAAGGCTTATCTATAGGTAGTGGATATATCTCCTAAACGTGCGCCGTTTAGGAGATATTTCACTTATAGTGCACCTATGTCGTCATCGTCTCACGCGCTGTGAAGAAACGGACCACCGTGGTATTCATATGGGATGGTTCCATGGAAGATCTCCATTTGTTCATGGACCATATGAATAACAACCGATATGGCATCAAACTTACCAGCAAATAGAGTGTTGAGAGTATCCAGTATCTAGATCTTGAAATTTTCAAGAGAGAGAACCAATTATTGACCAGAACCTTCTTCAAAGAAGTTGATAAGAATGGTTAAGGCCATACCTAAAGGGCAGTTCTTCCGGATCAGACAAGACTGTGACCTGGATGAGGTCTACTGGGCCCAATCAGAGATACTGTTGAAAAAATTTTTGGAGAAAGGATACAACCTTTGTGACCTTGAGAAGGTTAGGTCAGAGGTATCCAATATCAACAGAAGTGTTTCGGTAGATCAAGCAAGGAGAAAAGAAAATACATTTGAGCTGACCTTCGTCACTGGTTTCAACCTTGACTATAAAAAAGTTGAAAAGCCTGTAAAGAAATTTTTGCCTATCTTGTTGAGGGACAATACCATGAATAAGATTTTGCTCCGTAAGCCATCCTTCATATATAGGAGAGCCCCAGGGCTTAGAAATATGATAGCCAAAAAATGTGGTAGCCTCCTAAGATTAGAAAAAAAAAACAACCTTTCTTGATACCATAGGTTTCTACAGATGTGGAAGGTGTAAATCTTGCAGAACCACTGCAGATGAAAAAAGAAAAACAGATGTCTTTGTAGGGAGTAACGGTAAGGAGTACAAGATAGTTAAAATTTATTTCCTGTAATACCAGGTATGTGGTATATCTCCTCACGTGCCCTTGTGGCCTGGTATATGTGGGGAGAACCACAAGATATCTATATAAAAGAATTAATGGACATGTCACCAATATTGTAAACAGGTTCAGAAAACACAGTGTAACAAATCACTTTAGAACCCATTACCAACAAAATCCATCTCTTTTAAAGTAGTGGCATCGATAAGGTGGTACCCCATTGGAGAGGAGGTGACATGAGAACCTGTGTCTCCCAAGCAGAAGCACACTGGATTTTGAGCTAGGGTGTCTCATGCCTGCTGGATTAAACATTTAAACTGTTTTCTAACTGATTTTTGACTTTACTATACATTACCTCTTCTGATTTATGTTTTACTTGTCAGTGTGTACCATGTCAAGAAGCTTTAGACATTCACTTCTTAAATTTTATATATAACTTGTTTTATTTGGAATGTATTTTTATATATGACCTGTTTTAATTGGAATGAGTATGAATATGTGCATGTGGATGGTCCTTTAGTGAGCAGACATGCATGTGTTTATAACACATGATTTGTATGGGCTCCAATTTCTATATGCATACAGGTTCTTCTTGTAATATGTAATGGCACCACTAGATGGTGCTGCTGTATAGAAGGCTCATGGATTACTGTACATCTATAACATCCTTATGACTAAAGACTTTGGACATATTGCTTACAATCTCTGTCAAATCAGTTAGAATATTTAGATTAAATAAAATTGATATGAGAACCATGAGTTTACTATCATCTAATGGACTCCACATTAGCAATTTTTTCTGGTTCTGGATCTCTCAGCCATGTATTAGGGTTCAAATCCATGTCGTTTTTTGTATTTTTATTTGCTTTTTACCGTATATACTTGAGTATAAGCCAACCCGAATATAAGCCGAGGTGCCTAATTTTACCACAAAAAAATGGGAAAACGTATTGATTCGAGTATAAGCCTAGGGTGAGAAATGCACAGCTACTGTACGTGGAAAAGAGGGTCAACAATGCCCATTTTGCAGCCTCACTGTGCCCCTTTGCAGTCATAGGTCCCCTGAACTTCAAACTCGGTATTTAAGGGTTCCTAGATTCCCCCTAGCTGCAGCCAAAATTTGGGGTCTCTGGACCCAAAGGGTCCCAAAATGACATTGCTGGGCCACTTGGTGCTAGGAACCCCAGTGTTGGATATGTTGTAGTGCTAGTTCCACTGGGTTTGCACACGAAATTTGGGGTTCCTAGCACCAAGTGACCCCGAGATACGGGGCCCAAAATTTGGTTTGGAAAATGTCACTCTCTGCTGCAGAAAAGTGCATGACTCAAGTATAAGCAGAGGGGGGCATTTTCAGCACAAAAAAAATGTGCTGAAAAACTCGGCTTATACTCGAGTATATACGGTATATTTGCATTTTCAATTCCAAGATTGAAAGTTATTTCTTATCATATGGTTTTAATTGTGAGGTCAGTACGGATGAGACAGAGGCCTGTCCTTTTATGTATTTGGAATCACTATGAAAATTTCTATTCTACCCCATGTGATCGCCACTGACCAATGGCATTGCATTAGGCTCTGGTATCATGGCGGCGGCTCCATTTTCCTGATGACGTGCGCCTGAGCACGAAATGCATTGAAAACGAGGCTAGAGACGCTTGTTCCAGGAGTTTTTACTTCCACTCCCAGCTGAGACGCACGCCGCGCTTCCTGCTTCACACACCGAGTGACGGACCGGCCGCTGCCTCATCCCTCAGCTGTGCTGCTATCCGCTGTACCTTATATAGGCATGTAAGTGCTTTTTAATAAAGACAGTATTACACTATATTGCCTCTCTGTGGCTCGTTTATGGGGGAGCCAATTTCCACAGATTTAAGGAGAAGGAACGTTGAATTCACACTTCAGAGTGTAATATTTTGATGAATTACAATTCACCATCTATGATTAAATAAAGTTTGATCGACACTGGAAACGGTCGAATGGAGCTACATGTGGCTTGGAAGACCCTAGCTAACTGAGGAAGGTTTCCCTCTACTACCCTGTTTCCCTGAAAATAAGACCTAGCGTGATTGTCGGTGATAGCTGCAATATAAGCCCTACCCCCCAAATAAGCCCTACCCTGTTTCCCTGAAAATAAGCCCTACCCTGAAAATAAGACCTACAATGACTTTACCTGGGGCTTATTTGAGGGGTAGGGCTTATATTGCAGCCATCACCGACAATCACACTAGGTCTTATTTTCGGGGAAACAGGGTATATGCCTGATGGTCACCTAGTGGCCAGAGATATCTGATGAGCAGATTTATATGACACTTCGGGTGAAGCACTTTTGTTTTTTGCAAGATTCAAGCACACTGCACTTTAGGAAGGCGCGGTGTTGGAGATATATTATACACAGAAGAATTGAAGTAACATATAGTTTTATTCGTATTTATATTTATGTTGGACTGGTTTGACACTACATCTATGGTATATTTGCTGCTACAAATGGCACACTCACCTAGGTGTAGGTGATTTTGATATATATATATGTGTTTTGCTCCCAATCTTTCATAACTTTATCTATTTAATCGGTGTAACTTCATCTTTCACATTATAAAATTGGGCTAACTTTACTGTTCATTTTTTTAAAATTCCGTGAATTGTATTTTTTGCAAAAAAAAATTGAGTTTGAAAGACTGCTACGCAAATACAGTGTGACACCAACACCAGGACATTTTCTACTCCCACTGGCCACAGTCCAGCACCTCTAAAGTCTGAGGAATAGTAAACTGGCCCTTTGTTTAGAAAGTTTGATGACCCCTGTTTTAGAGTGGGGTGTAGGGTTAGAACCCTTGTCAGGTTTTACTGCTCCATTAGAGAAATTTACCTCCACATCCTGGTGTGGGGACAACTCCTTTTTTTTAGCAGAGCTGAGTAACAGCCACACCTATCATCACAAGTGTCCTCACATAGACATGTACTGCAGAGAAGAGGAGGGGGCATGCCCAGCTCTCTTTGTCACATTACTGAGTTTAAGTTCCAGTTCAAAGTCACAGAGACAGATATTTGATCAGATATTGCGCCAACAACTTCCATTTTTATTGTCTTGCCTCTACTTTTCTATAAGATCGATATCACAGTGTGTCTAAATATGGCTGCACAGTCCAGTAGGCACCAGAGTTAGACCACACTGTCTCGTGCACTCTAATAGATCTGATCAAATATGATGCCTCTATGTCTCATAACTACAAACTAAGTCTGTAGGGATGCTTATAATTAGTTATGAGCTAAACAGGCAGATTTCATTTCATTGCTCATTCACAAAAACCCATTGGGAAGCTCACAAGTGCTAAACATAGCAGCAAACCCCATAGAAACCTTTAGGAGCCAAATCTTCTTAAATTTTCTGGCATTTTCTAAGGCTAATTAACTTTTTATTTTTTTAAAGGGCATGGGTAGATGGTCACTGCCATATAGGACAGGTGCCAATGCAACAAAAGGTCAGAGTTATGTTTTGCTTTTTTCTTTCAATAATAGTGGACCTTTGAAGAAAAAAATGGCATAGACTCCCCCCCCCCCCCATAAAATTATTTAAAGACCTTTTTATAGACATGCAGCTTTGTGGAAAGAAAAGGGGTGTGTGTGTGTGTGTGTGTGTGGGGGGGGGGGGGGGTCAGCGAGCCTAAACAAGTGGGTGGGAGATCCTGGGTGTTGTCATTGACCAACTATGAACAATAGTGCATTTTCCCCAAACAAAAATGATGTTTTAAAGTGTAACTGCACCTTAACTTTTTAGGGCATTTCCAATAGCAAAATCATACCATTGTAACAGTGGAATAGGATTATAATGGTAAAAAAAAAAAATATCCTGTAAAACTCAAAAGCCGCGTACACACGAGTGGAATGTCCGACAGAAAAAGTCCGACAGAAGCTTTTCATCGTATATATCGATTGTGTGTATGCCTCATCGGACTTTTTTTTTGTGAAAATTCTGACGGACCTAGAAATGGAACATGTTCTAAATATTTCCGACCGAACCAGTTCCTATCGGGAAAACCAATCGTCTGTATGCTGGTCCGACGGACCAAAAACGACGCATGCTCTGAAGCAAGTGCGAGACGGAAGCCATTGGCTACTGGCTATTGAACTTCCTTTTTCTAGTCCCGTCGTACGTGTTGTACGTCACCGTGTTCTGGATGGTCGGACTTTGTGTTGACCGTGTGTAGGCAAGACCGCTTGAATGGAATTCCGTCGGAATTCCGTCGGAGAAACCTTCCGACGGTTAAACCGGTCACACCCAAAAGTTAATGACAATTTCCTTTTTTAATAAAAAACTTACCACTCCCTTTTCTGTCATTGCAGTATACTGTAACCACACGTACAGCCAGAAGGACAAGGTAGACTCATTCCGGTGATACATGAGGTTGATGAAGACATACAGTGTATACAATTGAGAGAGGAACCTAAACAGGGAGAAAAAAACAAATCACACCACATATGGAATATCAGTTGATGCAGCCCTATTATAATTAACTGAATAGAGAGACAGGTTGATCAAAGCACATTCATAACAGTTGTCTACTTTTCCTCAGCAACACATTAAATGTAGGGATTTGTTCCTCCATACAGAAACCTCCAGAGTCCTTTGTAAGTAGTGGATACTGATAGTGCAATCTATACTATCAGCTAACAAACCCTTACTTGTCATCAGGGAGTTGGACTTGACTTTGACAGAACAAGAAAACAATGGTGTGAAAGAGTCTTATTTGTAGGCCTTCCTTTTGGGGAGAGGTCCTAGGGAAGATTCCTCTGTGAAAAAGTTGCATGCATAGTTTGAGGCTTGCGGGCTGGAGCCTGGGCCCGATGGGCATCAGTCCTCCCTGTAAACAGGCAGTGTTCCTGGAGGCCACGTGAGCCTAAGATGTTTTTCTTATAGAGCCATCACTTTGATGGCGGCAGTCTCAAATTCCACCATTGATGTGACAATTGCACTCTCAACCACCATAGGAGAACAATTCTCAGAGCCAACAGACTGAGAGTGATCGTCACTGGGGTCGGTTAACTCCACGCATAACTGTTTACACACACAAACAAAAGTGGCATCCACCATGTGTGTAAATGGAAACACACATCATTCACAGTATCTGCACTGACAACAAAAAAGAAAAATACACTAGAATGGCACTTCTAGCAATTCTAGAGTCAGCTTAACTCCCTCATGTCCACGCTATAGCCGAAAGACGGCTACGGCACGGGCCTTAATTCCCGGGAGGGCATCCATGTACATCCTCCCATGCATGAGCTGCATGTGCTCTCTGTGATCAGCGAGTCAATGAGACACCCATCAATGCTCATCAGTGCCACCTCTCAGTGCCCTTCAGTGCCACCTATCAGTGCCCATCAGTGCCACCGATCAGTGCCACCCATCAGTGCCACCCATCAGTGCCCATCAGTGCCATGTACATCCTCCCATGCATGAGCTGCATGTGCTCTCTGTGATCAGCGAGTCAATGAGACACCCATCAATGCTCATCAGTGCCACCTCTCAGTGCCCTTCAGTGCCACCTATCAGTGCCCATCAGTGCCACCGATCAGTGCCACCCATCAGTGCCACCCATCAGTGCCCATCAGTGCCACCCATCAGTGTCACCCATCAGTGCCACCCATCAGTGCCCATCAGTGCCACCTATTAGTGCCACCTATCGATGCCCACCAGTGCCGCCTTATCAGCACACATTAATGAAGGAGAAAAATGACCTGTTTGCAAAACTGTATAATATAAAAGAGTACCCCATGCTGCCAAAATAAGTGATAACAGCTAACACAACAGATAATTTTGCTAATTGTAAAAGTAACTAAATGTAGCGCTAAAGTGTTTAGAATTGGCTGAACCAAACTTAACCATATACATATGTATATCACAAATAATAACAAATGACCGTAAAGTGATTGATATGTGACCATATAAAGTGATAATTAATACAATGTGTAAATAATAAATAAATAAATGAATAAATCACAAAATTCCACACATATAAATAACTGAAAATTAAATATTGCAAAAAAGTGATGGTTAGTAGAGTAGCCTCTATGATGAGTAGTTAAGGTAACAATTGTATAAGTGTACCATCATCCAGAAATCAATAATCAAAGGGGTTTGGAAGCCAGATCCCCGGTCAGGCAACCAAAATTAGGGGCAAATTGGGCTATTCCGGTACAGTAATCAGAGATGATAATATAAAGCATATAAAGACGGTAATAAAACATAGGATTGTTTTTATTGATGCAGAGGACAAAACAATGGTAATAAAATAAAACATAATAAAAGTACAAGTATATCACCAGTGGGATCATTGGTATACAGTATAACACAAAATCTCAGATATCATATTCCTCGACTAGTTTCGCGGACATAAACCGCTTCCTCAGGAGGGAATCTAGAGATGATTATTTGGACTAAACAGTCTGAACCTAGCAAAAAATTAAAAATATACAATAAAGTTACCAAGATACATAATAAATAGTTATATTCTAGCATCAACATTCACAAAAGGGTAATGCAAAGTTGTGGGGGGAAAGAAAGCGAGTCTGCTTACCCAGGTCCCAACAGGTCCCAGGCGCGCGGCCCCACCGCCCAAGGATGATCTCCCACGGCGACCTGGGGGAGCTAACAAAATGACGGGGGTAATCGGCATAAAAAATATTATCAGGTAATAAGGTAACCTCAATTACCACAACCGAAAGGTGAAACAAAAATGATGAAGGTAATAGTGGAAAGATAGGTGACAAGGGGGGTGGCTGGTGAAAGATGTGAAAGATGACATGTAGTGAACCTTAAGTGTGCAAAAGTGAAGGAATTAAGTAAGGTGACCAATGGGGTACGAAAGGGTGAAGAAAAGAGCCGAAGGGCATAATGATGCATGTAGAGTGAAGGTGAGAAGGTGAGAGAGGACAGGATAGGAACCGGGGAGGGAGGAAGGAGAGGGAGGGGGGCTGGGGAAAAAGGGGGGGAAAGGGGGGAAAAGGGGGGGGGAAAGGGGAGGGAGGGGGATGAACCAGGAAAATAGGGGGGGGAAAAGGGGAAGGAAGGGAGGGGGGGGGGGGAAGGGGGACAAGGAAGGGATGTGACAAAGTGGACTGGGTGAACAAGGGGTACAGGTACCTCATACTAATGTAAGCATGGATGAATTGCCAGGAGGGGCACCCTGCCGAGGTAGACGCCATCATGGGGTAGGTAGAAAGTAAGTACAGGCTGTAAGCGATGGGCGAACACAGACCAAAGCGTGTTCACCTCAGCCTAGGGCAACTAAAGGGGAAGAACCAGTGTGTTAATTATACAAAGCTACTGCCCAAAGGTATGGGGCTTCAGTGAAACAATAAATAGGTACTGACCTCAAAACTGCGCTAGGCTGGTTAGGGTACAAAAACCTGGAAGTCATGGACCGACCGTCAAAATAGCAGGCATAGCCTGCCATTTGTAGCTCCCAACCCCGCGACGCTGCGGCGCGCTCCGGTGGGACGCCGGCGCATGACGTCACAGGGTCAGAGGTTCCACAGGGCGCGCGCACGAAGAGATCGCGCGCGCACGCATGCGCACAGGCCATCTGGTCACGGGGATGACGTCCCCACCAAGACCAGTGCAAGAGGAGGGAGTGGTCCCGTGTCCGAGACCAATCCCTCCACCAGGGACCTCACCAGGCCGCCGCGGGAGAGCAGGGAGGAGGGGCCCGCGCCGGCGCACCTGGGCGGGACCAGAAAATGGGAAAGCAGAGTCCCAGTACAAAGTTAATAAAAAACAACAATAAGAGGTATAATTAAGCATGAAAACAAGAATAATTGAATGATTGAAAAAAGCTTGGAAAGCTTAAATAGGTAAACTAGGGATTGGTGAATACCCTAGGGACCGGTGCAATAACCCCTCCGAGGCATAAACCCATGGACACCTAATTGCAGACATTGCATATAGGTTAAGGAGGGCCGAAGACAGAGCCACATGAATGGGTAAAAACATGTGGATGAGGGGGCAGGTAGCCAAATAAAAGTGTCTGGCCAACCTAAAGGGCATCTGTCTCGGAGGGTTGCAACGGGGCTAACAATTAGCTAAAGTGGTAGTATCAAAGGGTAAAAATACATGTAAAGAGAGGCCCCCCCAAAGACACAAAATGGAAGTGTCAGTGGGGGTAAATTAAAAATGAAGGGTGGGATAACTGGGGTCTGTAGAGTGGAGGGCAATAGATAACCCATCCACTAAAACAGTCCACCCCAGCATCCCACTCAACATGGTTACGGGTGTGTTATCCACCCAATGTATACGATTAGTAGAGTAGCCTCTATGATGAGTAGTTAAGGTAACAATTGTATAAGTGTACCATCATCCAGAAATCAATAATCAAAGGGGTTTGGAAGCCAGATCCCCGGTCAGGCAACCAAAATTAGGGGCAATAGTCATTAGTATGAGGTACCTGTACCCCTTGTTCACCCAGTCCACTTTGTCACATCCCTTCCTTGTCCCCCTTTCCCCCCCCCCCCTCCCTTCCTTCCCCTTTTCCCCCCCTATTTTCCTGGTTCATCCCCCTCCCTCCCCTCCCCCCCCCCTTTTCCCCCCTTTTCCCCCCCTTTTTCCCCAGCCCCATCCCCCTCCCTCTCCTTCCTCCCTCCCCGGTTCCTATCCTGTCCTCTCTCACCTTCTCACCTTCACTCTACATGCATCATTATGCCCTTCGGCTCTTTTCTTCACCCTTTCGTACCCCATTGGTCACCTTACTTAATTCCTTCACTTTTGCACACTTAAGGTTCACTACATGTCATCTTTCACATCTTTCACCAGCCACCCCCCTTGTCACCTATCTTTCCACTATTACCTTCATCATTACCTTCATTTTTAATTTACCCCCACTGACACTTCCATTTTGTGTCTTTGGGGGGGCCTCTCTTTACATGTATTTTTACCCTTTGATACTACCACTTTAGCTAATTGTTAGCCCCGTTGCAACCCTCCGAGACAGATGCCCTTTAGGTTGGCCAGACACTTTTATTTGGCTACCTGCCCCCTCATCCACATGTTTTTACCCATTCATGTGGCTCTGTCTTCGGCCCTCCTTAACCTATATGCAATGTCTGCAATTAGGTGTCCATGGGTTTATGCCTCGGAGGGGTTATTGCACCGGTCCCTAGGGTATTCACCAATCCCTAGTTTACCTATTTAAGCTTTCCAAGCTTTTTTCAATCATTCAATTATTCTTGTTTTCATGCTTAATTATACCTCTTTTTGTTGTTTTTTATTAACTTTGTACTGGGACTCTGCTTTCCCATTTTCTGGTCCCGCCCAGGTGCGCCGGCGCGGGCCCCTCCTCCCTGCTCTCCCGCGGCGGCCTGGTGAGGTCCCTGGTGGAGGGATTGGTCTCGGACACGGGACCGCTCCCTCCTCTTGCACTGGTCTTGGTGGGGACGTCATCCCCGTGACCAGATGGCCTGTGCGCATGCGTGCGCACGCGATCTCTTCGTGCGCGCGCCCTGTGGAACCTCTGACCCTGTGACGTCATGCGCCGGCGTCCCACCGGAGCGCGACGCAGCGTCGCGGGGTTGGGAGCTACAAATGGCAGGCTATGCCTGCTATTTTGACGGTCGGTCCATGACTTCCAGGTTTTTGTACCCTAACCAGCCTAGCGCAGTTTTGAGGTCAGTACCTATTTATTGTTTCACTGAAGCCCCATACCTTTGGGCAGTAGCTTTGTATAATTAACACACTGGTTCTTCCCCTTTAGTTGCCCTAGGCTGAGGTGAACACGCTTTGGTCTGTGTTCGCCCATCGCTTACAGCCTGTACTTACTTTCTACCTACCCCATGATGGCGTCTACCTCGGCAGGGTGCCCCTCCTGGCAATTCATCCATGCTTACATTAGTATGAGGTACCTGTACCCCTTGTTCACCCAGTCCACTTTGTCACATCCCTTCCTTGTCCCCCTTTTCCCCCCCTATTTTCCTGGTTCATCCCCCTCCCTCCCCTTTCCCCCCCCCTTTTCCCCCCTTTTCCCCCCCTTTTTCCCCAGCCCCATCCCCCTCCCTCTCCTTCCTCCCTCCCCGGTTCCTATCCTGTCCTCTCTCACCTTCTCACCTTCACTCTACACGCATCATTATGCCCTTCGGCTCTTTTCTTCACCCTTTCGTACCCCATTGGTCACCTTACTTAATTCCTTCACTTTTGCACACTTAAGGTTCACTACATGTCATCTTTCACATCTTTCACCAGCCACCCCCCTTGTCACCTATCTTTCCACTATTACCTTCATCATTTTTGTTTCACCTTTCGGTTGTGGTAATTGAGGTTACCTTATTACCTGATAATATTTTTTATGCCGATTACCCCCGTCATTTTGTTAGCTCCCCCAGGTCGCCGTGGGAGATCATCCTTGGGCGGTGGGGCCGCGCGCCTGGGACCTGTTGGGACCTGGGTAAGCAGACTCGCTTTCTTTCCCCCCACAACTTTGCATTACCCTTTTGTGAATGTTGATGCTAGAATATAACTATTTATTATGTATCTTGGTAACTTTATTGTATATTTTTAATTTTTTGCTAGGTTCAGACTGTTTAGTCCAAATAATCATCTCTAGATTCCCTCCTGAGGAAGCGGTTTATGTCCGCGAAACTAGTCGAGGAATATGATATCTGAGATTTTGTGTTATACTGTATACCAATGATCCCACTGGTGATATACTTGTACTTTTATTATGTTTTATTTTATTACCATTGTTTTGTCCTCTGCATCAATAAAAACAATCCTATGTTTTATTACCGTCTTTATATGCTTTATATTATCATCTCTGATTACTGTACCGGAATAGCCCAATTTGCCCCTAATTTTGGTTGCCTGACCGGGGATCTGGCTTCCAAACCCCTTTGAAAAAAGTGATGGTGAAAAAGAAAAATTGCAAATAAATGTGTCCGTGAAAAAATGAACGATCCACAGTGTTGATTGAATAGAAGAAAAGTTCTAAATCACCGCTTAAACATCCAATCCGATATTTAAACAGAAGAGGGGCTGAGAACACAGTGCAGCAAAACCTCCACCTCCACAGATGTAAGCTTACCAAATAGTTTGAACTCAAAAGAACATACGTACTATGAGTCAAACATGCTTTGTGTTATCAAACAACAACCAGGGCGTAGTATTAGGAATCCTCTCTGACTGTGAACCAAATACGTCCCATACTACGCCCTGGTTGTCGGTTGATAACACAAAGCATGTTTGACTCATAGAAAGTATGTTCTTTTGAGTTCAAACTATTTGGTAAGCTTACATCTGTCTCGGTGGAGGTTTTGCTGCACTGGTGTTCTCAGCCCCTCTTCTGTTTAAATATCGGATTGGATGTTTAAGCGGTGATTTAGAACTTTTCTTCTATTCAATCAACACTGTGGATCGTTCATTTTTTCACGGACACATTTATTTGCAATTTGTCTTTCTCACCATCACTTTTTTGCAATATTTAATTTTCAATTATTTATATGTGTGGATTTTTGTGATTTATTAATTTTATTTATTTTTTACACATTGTATTAATTATCACTTCAGGGGCACATATCAATCAATTTACGGTCATTTGTGATTATTTGTGATATACATATGTATATGGTTAAGTTTGGTTCAGCCAATTCTAAACACTTTAGCGCTACACTTAGTTACTTTTGCAAAAGTGTATAACAAACTATGAAAACTGTTTCTTTATTTTCCAAAACTTTTGGTCTTTTTTTGTTTGTTTAGCAAGAAAAAATAAAATCTGTGGTGATGAAATACCACCAAAAAAGCTCTATTTGTGTGAAAAAAATGTCATATGGGTACAGTGTAGTCTGACAGCGCTGAAAGCTGAAAATTGCCCTGGGAATTAAGGGGGTTTAATTGCCCAGTAGGCAACTGGTTAAAGACTTTGAAATATCATTTGATTAAAGAAAAACTTGTAAAAAATCTTGTTTACAGAAAAAGATATTACAAAATAGACAAAATAGGCAACAGTAAACTAAACAGGATTAAAAGTGAAAAGTACTTAACAAGGTTTTCTTGGATTTTGTTTCCTGTGTAACATCCATTTGCCTCGTGATAGTCTGATCTGATATCTAAACTGAAAGGAATTCTTAAACTATGGTCCCACCTGCACACTTCATTCCTAGGTAGGGTTACTTACCGCACTCAAGATAACAATCCTCCTCAAACTACGTTACTTATTTAGATCCCTTCCAATAAGACTCTCTAAAACTTACCTGCACACTATCCAGACCCTTTTAAATAGATTTATTTGGTGTGACTTCCTTTGCCAGGGAAGTTCTGTACCGCTCTTCTAAAAGAGGTGGTCTGGGTGTCCCTCAGATCTGGTTCTACTATTTAGCAAGCAGATACACACAACAGGCCCAATGGAACATTAAAAACTCCAGAGTCCCCTGGGTCCAATTTGAACAAGACTCTATCACACCTCAATATCTCCCAGGTTTGATGTGGTCTAATAACTCTTCCAAACCAGAATTGGGCTCTCAGAACTTGATCACCCAGGTGGGACTGCGGCTCTGGGATCAATATAAGAAGACATATAACCTTATATCACCAACACCCCTAGGAGCCTCATTCCTAGATTCCCCCCGGCATATGATAGACCAACTTCCTTCCAACTTTGGATTGATCTAAATCTAACTACGTTAGATAAGTTTCTCTTGAATTCAAAATGTACCTCATTTTCACATTTACAAACGAACTATCATATCCCGGCTGGGGAATTTTACCACTTTTTTGCAAATTCGCCATTTCTACCAACAGCACTACCCTTTTGTAAAATTGATTCATTCAATCTGTATTGCTATGCACTGGGCGATTGCTCTACATTAGAAGACACCTTCGGTTCCATTTACACAGGTAATCGCAAGAATAGACCACATGATGCTAGCAGACAAAATTTATCATACCCTACATAAGTCTATCCCCCATTTTGATGCCAAATGGAACCCTTGGTTCTTGTTTAGACTTCAAGACTGACCGTTTTATTTAGGTTACTATATGTTATTCTTTTTCTTTTGCTTTTTTTTTCTTTCCTCGCTGTATTTTTCTTTTTTCTGTAAATGAAAGACATTCAAATTCCTATTATAATGTTAATATGAATATCTGCTTTGATTGTTTTAGGGGCATACCAGCCTGTTGGGTTTTTTTTATGAGCCTGATGTTCATAAATACTGCTTATTGCCTGTATATTACTACTCCTATTGATTTTATTGACTTTATTTACCTATGTTTACTCTTATTGCCTAATAAAAGCTTTTTGAAAACAAAAAAAATAATAGTCTGATCTGGTGTTTTAGCATTCATGGGAGTTATTTACTAAAGGCAACTCCACGTTGCACTACAAGTGCAAACTACAAGTGCAAAGTGCACTAGAAATTGCACTGAAAGTGCAGTCGCTGTAGATCCGAGGGGGACATGCAAGGAAAATAAAAAACAGCATTTTAGCTTGCACATGATTGGATGATAAAATCAGCAGAGCTTCCCCTCATTTCAGATCTACCCCTCAGATTTACAGCGACTGCACTTCAAAGTGCACTTCGCAAATTAACTAAAAGGAAGGAGATTGTGATCCGACCCGCGGATAAGGGAGGAGGGATCGTCATCCTGTCAAAATAGCAATACCACAATTCAATGATGAATATGCTAGATGATGTGAATACTTATACGAAATTATTGAGTAATCCTATGTTCAGGTGCAGGAAGGCACTTGAACAAGTGGTATACTTAGGGGCAAAGAAGAATATTCTAAGTAAAAAAGAAGCTAGATTCCTCATCCCCGATTCGTGCCGTACACCAAATATATATTCACTACCTAAAATCCAAAAGAATAGAACAGTTCCACCTCCGAGACCGATAGTGAACGGGATCGACTCACTTACGTCGAGGATAGGTCAATATACAGACGTTTTTTTACAACCCGTGGTTCAGAGTACAAAGGCATATTTGCGAGACACCAAACAAATATTACAAATTCTAGACAAAATCCCGCAAAGAGGAAAGACGTGCAGTATGGCCACCGCGGACGTCCGAGATAAAGTGGTGAAAAATGTGATAGACCCACCAAAGAAGACCTTCACGTTTTTTTTCCGGTAAAGGATTCTTCCCATGTAAAAGATGCTTCGCATGTGTAAGAACCAAACTTCCAAATGAGAAAGTGTTCCACTTCTCATCTACAACCACAGGGGATACCTATGAAGTCCAAAACTTCATCTGCTGCAATACGGAGGGGGTAGTATACGCCCTACAATGCAGCTGCGGTCTGCAATATATTGGCCGTACGAAAAGACCCTTAAAGGTGCGAATCAAAGAGCATGTGAAAAACATCATAAATGGATACAACAAACATAGCGTATCCAAACACTTCCTGCTGTGTCACAATAGGGACCCCTCCCACCTTAAGTTCTGGGGCATCAAACCATACATTAGACACTGGCGGGGGGGACATAAGGTCAGGACCCTCAGCCAGCTGGAATCTAAATGGATCTTCACTTTAGACACTTTCTCGCCAAGGGGCCTGAACATTGAATTTGACCTGAACTGTTTCCTCAGTGACTTTTAATCTTTTTATATATATACTTTTTAGGTTTTTAGAGTTCATATCTGTTTATAAATTAGATTCCGACTACTATGGTTGAGTTGGGCTATTTCTCTTCTAGCACTTACATTCCATCTACAACTGTACCGCTATTCATTAGTAGTATCAACTAGTTCATATATCACTCAGACACCTCCCCCCCCACATACACACACACACACATGATATTGATCTTATATATATCCTCCTTAGGGGATGTTATGTGTTTCATAAGATACATTTGGGTAGATGCTTGTTATGAATGTAACGTTATCACAACCTGAATTATGGATTTCATGTAGAGTTTTAGAGCTTGGATATGAATGAAAAGGGTAGTTTCAGATCAAGTAGACCCAGACTTCAAATGCTTCTTGCTTCTAAATGATTTTATGACAGCCAATTACTAGTCTTTAGCTTCATGTAGGGTTACAACTGCTAGTAGTGCTCTGAATTCTCTGACTTCTGCTTAATACTGTTTATAACAGGGCTTAATTAGAGGTCTTTTGAGTATAGCCCAACTTCTAGCTAGTCCATCCAATCTGGACAGGACATTTGAGGGGATGGAGATGTGAATGATTTCTACTACTGTGTGGGATATTGTATACAGCATCTTCAGGATATTTGAACTAAGTACAGACAGGGTCTATCAGACAGGGACTATAGCTGTATAGCTGTTATGTAAACAAGTGGTTCTCAACCTCAGTCCTCAAGTACCCCCAACAGGCCATGTTTTGGGAATTTCTATTAGATAAAATAGCTGTCCAAAATACCAAGCCATTGACTCTGATTAAAAGCTCCTGTGCAAGATAAACGAAAACCTGCAAACATGGCCTGTTGGGGGTACTTGAGGACTGAAGTTGAGAACCACACTTACTGGTCATTGCTTTGTGCTGTGGGACTTATCATGCTACATTAGCGACTGCAACATACCTTTTACTCTTCATTACTGCTTTGCACCCTGGGCCTATTATACTACATTTGCAGCATATTAGATGAAGCATTCAGCACCAGTGCTGAATGGTCAACACAGTATGGTCATGTTATTAACTACTGTGTCTGTTCATTAAATTTGCACTTGGGTTTAAGTGATCCACTGGCTCTTCATTACAGTTGACCCTGCTCAATGATCACCTCCAGTACAATGTGCTGTTGCTGCTGATGAGCAGATTGGTTAAGGCTGGTGATTTGTACTGGATTGGGTCAAGGAGATACAGTATATGGCAATGTAAATGGATTTGTCGCTTTGTTAACTGTCACATCGGTTCTGTTTTTTTTTTTGTTTATGGGATGCCTGTTGCACTCAGGAGTTTTTGCTCCTAGCTCCTCACAGAGATAGGGGATTGAGTGGGTAGAACCAAACAGCGATAGTCAACCCTTGGCCTGAGTGATAAGATAAAACACAGCCACAGCCTCTAAGGACTTATTATATATTTGTTCCTGGGACTATATGCGCTTTAAAAGGTGATACAAAATTATCTTTTCCAGGAACATTTCCCACGGGGAAACACTGATGAAACTTTTGTACCACTGGTACTATACACCTGAAAAATTAGCCAGTATCTTCCCAACTTAATTACGGAAATCAATGTCAGAGGTAAATAGAAAACACCGCGCTAACCAGTAAAATGAATGAAAGCTGCTGCATACAGTTTGACAAAAACAACAAAATAGGCATATGGAAAAATGCAGCGCATATACAAATGAATATAGGTCTTTAAAATGGTGAAACAGTCAAGAAATAACTAATTGACCACAGGTGCCTTGAAACACAAACGTCCATAGATGGATGTAAATGTCCAACCGCACAGGAGGTATAAGTACTCCAAGGGGTGGTGATGGTCTGATGGTTGTCAGAAAACACCTGGCATCATACAGCGACTTCCCAACCGAGAAACCGGGTCCCAATGGGTCATTCAGAGAAAGTGCAAAAAAGCCTCTTACCAGATCCTGTGGATTCCCATGTCAGCGACAGGGAATCGCATGCGCAGTTTGTCACAAATGACGTGGAATGGGAGCTCAGGAATCGCCAATCTCTTGGATTGTGGTCTGTATGGATCTCGGCCGGCAACCGGATGGGTCCTCACAACGAACCGTCCTCACACCGAACCGTCCCAGCGTGCATCAGGAGTTTCACAAACGGTCCCCCGAAAAGAGCAGTTGGAGGGACTGGATCTCATGCGGTAAATGTGGAAACAAAAAGAATGTGCCTCCACATGGTGCAGATAAAAAAGGGTGTTTTTATTGACAAAAACGACCATACACAAATAAAAGCGTGATCACGGTGGATAAAAACAAATGGGCAACAAAGAGAGTGGGGTATGTGGATAAAAACAAATGTTGCCCATTTGTTTTTATCCACCGTGATCACGCTTTTATTTGTGTATGGTCGTTTTTGTCAATAAAAACACCCTTTTTTATCTGCACCATGTGGAGGCACATTCTTTTTGTTTCCACATTTACCGCATGAGATCCAGTCCCTCCAACTGCTCCTTTCGGGGGACCGTTTGTGAAACTCCTGATGCACGCTGGGACGGTTCGGTGTGAGGACGGTTCGTTGTGAGGACCCATCCGGTTGCCGGCCGAGATCCATACAGACCACAATCCAAGAGATTGGCGATTCCTGAGCTCCCATTCCACGTCATTTGTGACAAACTGCGCATGCGATTCCCTGTCGCTGACATGGGAATCCACAGGATCTGGTAAGAGGCTTTTTTGCACTTTCTCTGAATGACCCATTGGGACCCGGTTTCTCGGTTGGGAAGTCGCTGTATGATGCCAGGTGTTTTCTGACAACCATCAGACCATCACCACCCCTTGGAGTACTTATACCTCCTGTGCGGTTGGACATTTACATCCATCTATGGACGTTTGTGTTTCAAGGCACCTGTGGTCAATTAGTTATTTCTTGACTGTTTCACCATTTTAAAGACCTATATTCATTTGTATATGCGCTGCATTTTTCCATATGCTTAATTACGGAAATGCTGGAGACACTGTGATATAGATGGTCATATTCTTCACATCTGGTGGGAATGCCCCTCCATTGTTTCATTTTGGAGGAGCATTTCCACCCTCATTCATGATGTCACCCAAATTCCTAACATATTGGTCCCGCAGATGGCTCTCTTCAGTTTAGGACTCTCAGCTTGGCCCTCCAAATTCCACCCTGTTATTACACATATTCTCATTGCCGCTCGCTTAGCCATAACTCTGGAAACAGTCCTCCTCTCCCACTCAGGGTATGACCATTGATATACTCAGTGACCATGTGTATATGGAATACCTCTTTGCCAAAATCCATATGAACACTGATAAATTAAAAAAAAAATGGCAGTTTTGGTTATTGGGCCCCAGAGCACAACTTTACACCTAGCCTTCTGCCTAATCAGCCCTAAATTAGTTACTGCTTCTCCTCACACCGTCCACTTTAATCTTCCATCGGCTGGACCGTATAGAGCCATCCAGGGTCTATTACTGCCTGTAAACAAGGTCATATTGAGCAGCTATGCCCTTGGCACAAAATAGTTGGCCTACCTTTCATATCCCTATATTTGTCCTCTCTCCTCATCCTATGCTCTCCTCCCCCACCTTCTCCCCACCTTCTCCCCCCCTTCTTCTCATGCATTCATGTGTTACTAGAAGCGGGCCCTCCCAGCTTCAATCTCATTTGCACTGTTCACCCTATATATGTAAAAAGAACAATGTTCAATAAAGAATATTGACAAACAAATAAAAGGTGATACAAAGGTACAGGAATGCCCCGGAGGAGGAAGCCAAATTTTTGTTGGGGCTAGTGCCAGAACTGCTGTTGACCGAAACTTGCACTGGGTGCTTTGACGCCCCAGGCTCAAGCTCACATAAGAAGAAACAGTCTTCTATTCATATTCTGTTTTTTTTTCCCATATCCCAGTATTTGATTTTCTCTATTATACTCAAATTGTGCTCTGTTTGCCAAAAGACCTTGCCTAAACTGTCTGATCTGATGTTTGTCTGTTGGAGAATGTTCAAAGGTATTTAAAGGTGAACTCCAACCATATATAAAAAAACACCCTAAAATAGTTGTGAACTAAGGATGGGCAGAACACACCCCCCCCCCCATTTGGTTCGCAGCAGAACTCCCAAACAGGGGAAATATTCTAACCCGAACGACGAACTCCACGAAGTCTATGGAAGCCGAACAGGAAGCGCCCATTTTGAAAGCTTATAGAGAAAAGGAAGAATAGAACGGTAATTCTATGCATTTGTAGTGCCACATCCAATATTAAAAGTCCACACTAGGGGGTTTCTTCCTATTTTTGATTTTGAAAGCTTATGTGCAAAAAATTGGCCATAAAAGTTGTATGGTACTGCGCTGGGGGAAATGTATCAATATATTTATTTATTTTTTTAAACGATTGTTTTTGCAGAAGCAGTGATTTTAATTATGCTTAAAGTGCAACATTAATAATGAAAAAATCCTTTAAATATGGTGTCGGGGAGGGGGGGTCGGGGGGTGTCCCCTTAGTCTGCCTGTAGAGTGGCGCATCTGTAGCATGCATAAAACATGCTACAGCAAAAATTACATTTCTAAAGAAAACAGTTAAATGCCATTTAAAATGACTCACGGTTGCAATTGCCGGAAGCTGGCTATTGAAAAAATAAAGACAAAAACGGCGTAAGGTCCCCCCCCCCAGTCCATACCAGGCCCTTTGGGTCTGGTATGGCTTTGGAGGAGAACCTCATGCCAAAATTAAAAAAAAATATGGCATGTGGTCCCCCCCCAATATCCATACCAGATCCTTATCTGGGCATGCAGCCTGGCAGGTCAGGAAAGGGGGGAGGGTGAGCGAGAGGCTTTCCACTCCAAAGCACCTTGTCCCCATGTTGATGGGGACAAGGGCCTCTTCCCAACCAACCTGGCCTGTGGTTGTGGGGATCTATGAGTGGTGGACTTATTGGTAATCTGGAAGCCCAGTTTAACAAGGGGGTAGGGATGAGCCGAACACCCCCCTGTTCGGTTCGCACCAGAACATGCGAACAGGAAAAAAGTTCGTTCGAACATGCGAACACCGTTAAAGTCTATGGGACACGAACATGAATAATCAAAAGTGCTAATTTTAAAGGCTTATATGCAAGTTATTGTCATAAAAAGTGTTTGGGGACCTGGGTCCTGCCCCAGGGGACATGGATCAATGCAAAAAAAAGTTTTAAAAACGGCCGTTTTTTCAGGAGCAGTGATTTTAATAATGCTTAAAGTCAAACAATAAAAGTGTAATATCCCTTTAAATTTCATACCTGGGGGGTGTCTATAGTATGCCTGTAAAGGGGCGCATGTTTCCTGTGTTTAGAACAGTCTGACAGCAAAATGACATTTTGAAGGAAAAAACTCATTTAAAACTACCCGCGGCTATTGCATTGCCGACAATACACATAGAAGTTCATTGATAAAAACGGCATGGGAATTCCCCAAAGGGGAACCCCGAACCAAAATTAAAAAAAAAATATGACGTGGGAGTCCTCCTAAATTCCATACCAGGCCCTTCAGGTCTGGTATGGATATTAAGGGGAACCCCGGCCAAAATTAAAAAAAAAAAATGAAGTGGGGTTCCCCCTAAATTCCATACCAGACCCTTCAGGTCTGGTATGGATTTTAAGGGGAACCCCGCGCCAAAAAAAAAAAAAAAAACGGCGTGGGGTCCCCCCAAAAATCCATACCAGACCCTTATCCGAGCACGCAACCTGGCAGGCCGCAGGAAAAGAGGGGGGGACGAGAGTGCGGCCCCCCCTCCCTCCTGAACCGTACCAGGCCACATGCCCTCAACATTGGGAGGGTGCTTTGGGGTAGCCCCCCAAAACACCTTGTCCCCATGTTGATGAGGACAAGGGCCTCATCCCCACAACCCTGGCCGGTGGTTGTGGGGGTCTGCGGGCGGGGGGCTTATCGGAATCTGGAAGCCCCCTTTAACAAGGTGACCCCCAGATCCCGGCCCCCCCCCTGTGTGAAATGGTAAGGGGGTACATAAGTACCCCTACCATTTCACGAAAAAAGTGTCAAAAATGTTAAAAATGACAAGAGACAGTTTTTGACAATTCCTTTATTTAAATGCTTCTTCTTTCTTCTATCTTCCTTCATCTTCTGGTTCTTCTGGTTCTTCTGGCTCTTCTGGTTCTTCCTCCGGCGTTCTCGTCCAGCATCTCCTCCGCGGCGTCTTCTATCTTCTTCTCCTCGGGCCCATGGCATAGGGGGGAGGCTCCCGCTCTTCTCTTCTTCTCTTCTTCTTTTCTTCTCTTCTGTTCTTCTTCATTTTCTTCTCCGGGCCGCTCCGCAATCCATGCTGGCATGGAGGGAGGCTCCCGCTGTGTGACGGCGCTCCTCGTCTGACAGTTCTTAAATAACCGGGTGGGCGGGGCCACCCGGTGAACCCCGCCCCCCTCTGACGCACGGTGACTTGACGGGACTTCCCTGTGACGTCACGGGGAATGCCACAGGGAAGTCCCGTCAAGTCACCGTGCGTCAGAGGGGGGCGGGGTCACCGGGTGGCCCCGCCCCCCGTTATTTAAGAACTGTCAGACGAGGAGCGCCGTCACACAGCGGGAGCCTCCCTCCATGTCAGCATGGATTGCGGAGCGGCCCGGAGAAGAAAATGAAGAAGAACAGAAGAGAAGAAAAGAAGAAGAGAAGAGCGGGAGCCTCCCCCCTATGCCATGGGTGCGGAGCGGCCCGAGGAGAAGAAGATAGAAGACGCCGCGGAGGAGATGCTGGACGAGAACGCCGGAGGAAGAACCAGAAGAGCCAGAAGAACCAGAAGATGAAGGAAGATAGAAGAAAGAAGAAGCATTATTAAAATCACTGCTCCTGAAAAATCGGCCGTTTTTAAAACTTTTTTTTGCATTGATCCATGTCCCCTGGGGCAGGACCCAGGTCCCCAAACACTTTTTATGACAATAACTTGCATATTAGCCTTTAAAATTAGCACTTTTGATTTCTCCCATAGACTTTTAAAGGGTGTTCCGCGGCATTCGAATTTGCCGCGAACACCCCAAATTGTTCGCTGTTCGGTGAACTTGCGAACAGCCAATGTTCGAGTCGAACATGAGTTCGACTCGAACTCGAAGCTCATCCCTACAAGGGGGCCCCCAGATACCACCACCCCCCTATGTGAATGAGTATTGAATACATAGTACCCCTACCCATTTACTAAAAAAAGTGTCAAAAAGTAATAAACACAGTTATTAAAAAAATTGAAAAAATTGTGTCCATTGATGTAAATCTATCATCAATCATGCAGCCAGCCAGACCCAAAAATAGAAAAAATGAAAAACGCTCTGCCTCCTGGGAGGCCTCCTTCTGAATGCCACCTCTCTGATTTGACATTTCTTACATAGGTAAGGGGCAGGGCTACCTAGCTATGTCACCCGGTGGCCCCGCCCCTTCTGACATCATGGACTTGTGTATGATGGGTGTGTAAAGTCACATGGGGGCCACTGGGTGACATAGCTAGATGGCCCCGCCCCTTACCTATTTAAGAAATGTCAAAGCGGAGTGGAGGCATTCAGCGGGAGGCATCCCAAGAAGTGGAGTGTTTTTCATTTTTTTCTATTTTTTGGGTCTGGCGGGTGGCATGATTGATGATGGATTTCCATTGAGGGACACTATTTTTTTCTTTTTAATAAAGGATTTGTCAAAAACTGTCTATTGTGTTTATTACTTTTTGACACTTTTTTGATGAATTGGTGGGGTACTGTTTACCCGATACTCATTTACATGGAGGGGGTGGGATCTGGGGGCCCCCATGTTAAAGGGGGCTTCCAGACTATGATGAGGCCCCCGCCTGCAGACCACAGCCCAGGGTTGTCGGGAAGAGGCCCTTATCCCCATCAACATGGGGACAAAATGTTTTGGGGCGGGGGGCTCCCATATTGAGGACATGTGGCCTGGTATGATTCAGGAGGGCGGGTGCTCACTCCTTCCCCCCTTTCCTGACCTGCCAGGCTGCATGCCCGGATAAGGGTCTGGTACGGATTTTGGGGAGGAACACATGTAATTTTTTTTTTAATTTTGGCGTGGGGTTCCCCTCTAAATCCATACCAGACCCAAAGGGCCTAGTATGGACTGGGGGGAACCCCGCGCCATTTTTTTCTTCATTTTTTTACCGGTACTTATTTTTTATTGTTCAGCTGTCAGTGGGGAAACCCATTCACAGCTGATGACTCATCCGTTGTTATGGACGCCGCGGCCGGCTTCATAGCCCTGCTCCTTAACAACCAGCATACACTGCGCCCTGATTGGGCAAAGCTTTGCCAAATCAAGGCACAGAATGCACTGTGCAGTGCATTCTGTGCCTTGCAGTGCATTGCAGGGTGTTCGTCGGGGCGGACAGCCTGCAAATTTGGGTGTTCAGTGAACGGCTGAACGGGCAAATGTTCGGCCCGAACTGATGCTCGAGCCAAACTGTTCGCTCATCCCTATTGTGAACATTGAATATTATAGACACTTTCTAATACAATTAAAACTATAATGTTATAATGTTAAACTGAATGTTATGTCATATGACCATGTATCTCTTCTCCATGAGAGTGGAGGGCGGGCTTACAGGACACTGTGCAGACTCTCAGCATACCTGTATCCCGTAGTCTGTTCAGCCTGAGGCAAGAGGCAGGCTGTGCTTGAGTGGGGGGCGTGTTCAAAAGGCAGGTTGTGCTTAAGTGGAGGGGTGTGTTCAAGAGGCAGGTTGTGCTTGAGTGGAGGGCATGTTCAAGAGGCAGGATGTGATTGAGTAGGGGGCGTGGCCATTCATCTCAGGCAGGCTGTGCTTGAGTGGGGGGCATGTTCAAGAGGCAGGTTGTGCTTGAGCAGTGGGGCGTGTTCAAGAAGCAAGCTGTGCTTGAGGAGGGTGTGTATGCCAGAGCAAGGCTGTGATTGGTCAGGGGGTGTGGTCGTTGAACAAATTACTCAATCCAGGCATACTGTTTGTCTACACAGTGTCCTGTACCTCTGAATTACCAGCCAAAAGATGCAAACTGACCATGCTAACACAGATCACCTCCTGTGCTTTGTGTGGCCAGCCAGTTTAGAACAAAGAAAGGTGACTGTCAGCCTGACAGTGTCAAGATCAACCAGGCAAAAAAAACAGGGAGGGGTTAGAATCCCTGTCTGATTTGCATGCCATCTGTGTCCCATAAGGAGATCCCTGAGGAAAGGGGAAGGAAAATTAAACTTATCACAATGAGGGGAATTTTCTTCATAGAAAGAACATAGATAGATAGAAAGAACATAGAGAGAACATTTCTCTTAACCACTTCAGCCCCAGAAGATTTGGCTGCTCAATGACCAGGCCATTTTTTGCGATACGGCACTGCGTCGCTTTAACTGACAATTGCGCGGCCGCCATGCGCCCCCTATTGATCAAAAGACGAACTAACGTAAGGTAACGTCGTTTCGCCCAGGGGAGCCAACCTGCCGCAGTACAACTGCGGTGGCTGGTCGGTAGGGGGTTAAATGTGTCAAGTTTAGGATAATTAAATACAACCAAAGCATTTCAGGGCATGTTTCAGGTCTCCGCCCTCTTCAGGGCTTGAACAACATTTTGTAATAATATCAGGATGGCATTCAGCATAGAAATGGGCCAGATTTATCAGCGTACCCTGAGGGCAGCCCACTGGATCTAGAGAGTTGTCCTCATAACAGGTGTCTTCATTGGAAGATCCTGTCCCTGTTACAACTATAATATTTTGGATTTCTCATCACTCTCTACACTGGAAACAATCCTCACAGGATACAAAGAGAAGGTGAATCACCCCAGTGGAGACACAGACAACAATAGAAATATAATGGATTTCAAGCCCTTCTCTACTCCATCCAAAGTGTAATAAATTTGGCTATAAATTACATTTTAATAAAGCAAAAAAACAATGACTGGCTATACCAGCAATCTGGTAAGCTCGGCAAATTTCTAAATTGGTAAATCATTGGCAAGAAGGTGAAAGCATTCCCAAAGTGGTGCCTTTGTTCTCCTAAATGTTCCGGAATCTGCTGAATCTGATATGACGTGTCTTCTGAACCCCTTGCAATGTACATGACATGTCTTACCAAACCATTATATGGACTTATACTGTATAATGCAATATATCGGGGCTTTGATTCTAGAGGTTAATGTAGCAATTTTCATATGGAATTTCCACGTTCTAGGTTCTAGGGTGCTTTAATGGACCAATGTCCAGGTACTTCTTGGTAAGAACTCTCTTCCAATATTGTCTTAATCATTTTAGATAATGTTCTAAATTTCTGAGTTTTATCTGTCAAAGTGCAAATATTCTTTAAAAAAATGGTGCATTCCTGTAAGGACATTTGTGAAGCATTACCTAAAGATTACCAGATGGTACCAAAGTTTAGAGCACACAGAGAATTTGGAGAAGTGATGTCATTATGAGAGGTTGCTGTATTTCTAGGTTGGTGCCAGGGAGGACTGAGTGAGTGTGCTGGAGAACAGCTTTTTTATTTGACTTTTGAGTGTGGGAGTGGCCCTTTTGGAACAGATTATACTGTAATAATTACATTTTTTGGATTTGATTCCTCCAAATGGCAAGTCTGCAAGGTAAACAAAACTTTAGGAAATCTTCCTCTAATCTCATATTCATGAGATATGAAAATAACCAATCATTTTCACTTTGAAATCCTAGAGCAGGACCATTTTCTAAGTTAACTAATACTCTTCATTATGTCATACCATATCTGTGATGCTGGGCTGTATACCCTATCTGTGATGCTGGGCTGTATACTCCTGACACTATGGGTGGAATACAGGGAACGGAGTGGGTGGATTCTTTTTTTTTTTTTTTTTTTTTATATAACTTTATTAAAGGAGTGCAGATTATACATAGAATTCAACAATGCAGTACAACAGTTATCTGTTTCTTGTTAGTATTTATCACAAACATCAATTAAAAGAATTTTAAGTATATATTGGTTTAATAACAGGCATGTTTCCTTTGAAATGTGCTATTAAGGCAGGTAGTCATAGGTTAACGGTTCCAGTTTGATTTATCCATCAGTGCTGAGGAGAGTGCCCTCCATCCGTAATTAAATAGTAAGCTTAAACTAAGCATAATTCAAGCGAAGGTGTTCCAACAATGCCTTATGACTAACTATGTGACTTCCCAAGGAATCTCACCAGTCTATGCCTGTTATCTGAGTAGCGCTTCTGCCATTTTTTGGTGAATTAAGTCTACGTATTGCATTATATAAAAATTATGGTGTTCATTCCCACGAACATAGGATTGGCACCATAATGGAATACTGCAATCCGGGGGTTTTTTCTTATTTTTTATCCTCTTCCCCCCTTACTTTTTGGGAAAAGAGACAAAGGACACTAGTAGTGTCAAAGGGAGAAAAAGGAAGTAAGAATAAGGGGAAACAGAAGTGGAGAAACAAAACAAAAAAAAAAAAAAGGAGAGGTAGGTATAGGGCCCTGGAGAGACCGACGACCCGCGGCTCCGAAGCATCCAGGGGACAGACACCTATGTATACGAGTTGTATTCATCTGAAAAGCGGAACATATTCCAACGTGTCCACCGGGTGCTATGCTCCTCTTCTTTTTCCCTGATAGCAGCTGTGAGGCTCTCCATTTGCTGAATATCACAGACCCTGCTAAACCATTGTGTCATTGTTGGAATGGACTGCTGCTTCCACATTCTGGGAATACACGCCCTAGCTGCGTTCAAGAGGTGTTTCAGCAAAGATTTGCGATACCGTTTGCTAGACATCGGAGTCAGGTTCAGGAGCACTGCCGCTGGATTGTTCTGAAGAGACACACCAGTGAGTCTGTGAATGATTTCCAACACTTGTCTCCAGAAAGGAGCCAAGGCTGGACATTCCCAGAAGATGTGGATCAATGTGCCAGTTTGTGTACTACATCTCCAGCACAAAGGGCTGTGCCCCGGGAAAATGGATGCCAGCACCGAAGGGGTCCTGTACCATCGTGTCAGAATTTTGAAGGTAACTTCTTGGTATTTACTACATAAAGAGGATTTATGTGCAAAGAAGAGGATTCGAATCTTTTGGTCTTCTGTAAACGTGATGTTTAGGTCCCTCTCCCACTTCCCCAAGTAAGGGGAATCCTGTTGAGACGTATGGTTCAGTAGAATGTTGTATGAGAGAGAGAGAGATTTTCGAATTGGCTCCTCGCCCATGCACAACTCCTCAAAAGGTGTAGGTTGTCTACAGAAACCCTTGACCTCTGGAAGGGATCTGAGAAAATGTGACAGCTGTAGGATCTTCCATCTGCCTAGTAAGGAGTTGTTAAAGCTAGGGTATGTGTTAGAAGGGTCATTCCAACCCATCGATCCACAAAAAGTGGAGGCTCTGACTAGACTCCGATCCGAGTGGAGCCGAAAGGATCTATCGGATAGGCCTGGATGGAAATCCGGGTGTCCAATTATGGGTGTCATTGGAGATGGAAAATTGGGCGTCTCCGCCACTTTGGAGTATCTACGGTGTTCCTCCAAGGTGGTATCGAGCAATGGGTGGGAAGGCAAGAATCTGGAAGAGTGAGTTCCACTCCAAGGTAAACCCTCAATAGGAAACTGAATTGTTTCCTGTTCTAATCCAATCCATAGCTTGTGTGATGAGTGTCTGCACCAGTCTACAATTCTGTTCATGTGGACTGCTGTGTAATAGAGAGCTGGGTCAGGGTGGCCAATGCCTCCTCTCAGTTTTGGTCTCTGTAATAGGGATCTCTTGAGCCTTGGTGGTTTGCCCTGCCAGACATATCTGACAAACACTGATCGTAACTTACGGAAGAATTCCTGTGGAATCCTAACAGGCAATGCCTGGAGGAGGTAGAGTAGTCTCGGCATGATGTTCATTTTTAATACATTGCATCTGCCGAACCATGAGATCGCCAGCCCCCTCCACCTGTCTAGGTCCGTGGAGAACACATTCAGGAGTGGTTGAAAATTGAGTTGATAAATGAGGTGTAGATCAGAGGGGATTTTTGTACCTAAATATTTGATGGCCTGAGGAGACCACCTGAAGGGGAAATTACCGCTAACAGAGGCCCGGGAACTAGGGGAGAGAGTGATGTTTAACGCTTCTGACTTTTGGAGGTTAATTTTGAAATCCGATAATTCCCCGTATTTACCTATTGCCGATAGTAAGTTAAGTTTGGGAGAGACGTATGAGGATCTGAGATGTAGAATAACAGATCATCCGCATACGCGGCAATTTTATGATGATAAGTACCCGTCTCGAGTCCCTTGATATTCGGGTTAAGCCTTATGTGTTGTAATAAGGGCTCTAGTGCCATTATAAAGAGGAGCGGGGAAAGTGGGCATCCTTGCCTCGTGCCGTTGCTTATCTTAAAGGGGCTAGAGGTAATCCCATTTACTCTTACTGTTGCCGTGGGAGAGGAATATATGGCGGAAATCCATGATAACATGGGAGCTGGCATGCCAAAACGTCGCAGGGTGGCCAAGAGGAAAGTCCAATTCACCCTGTCAAACGCCTTTTCGGCGTCTGTAGATAACAAAATGAATGGGATGTTGAGGCGTTTAGCTCTAGCCACTACATTGATCGTCCTGATGGTATTATCTCGCGCCTCTCTGTTACGGATAAAGCCTGCTTGGTCTAGAGGGATTATACGTTGGAGAACTGAGCCTATTCGCTCTGCCAGGATTTTTGTGAATAGCTTCAGATCACAATTAAGAAGGGAGATAGGTCTGTAACTCGCGCACATCAGCGGGTCTTTTTCAGGCTTAGGGATGACAGTTATACTGGCTTGCAGGATATCTGAAGGTATGGCGTGATTATCCAATATGGCACTCCGCCATTTCTGCAGAATCGTGAACCTTGGATCCTGTGGGTGAAGATAAGGCAGTGATGTGGGAAAGGTTGCATTGGGTCCTTATAGCATTTGCAAGTGTTCTGCTGCACTTATCTCCAAATTCGTAAAAGGTTCTACGTATCCTCAAGAGGTTATTCTTAGCGTGGAACAGAGAATGCTCTCTGATTTGCTCTCGGAGCCTGGTCACTTCTCCCTCCGTGGCTTTATCTGGGTGGTGTTTGTGTCGTTTTTCACAGTCATGTAATTTTACTAGCAAGTCAGATAGCATTTTTTCTCTGGCTACTTTGAGTCTGTGACCATGTTTAATAAATATTCCTCTTATATAACATTTATGCGCTGACCAAATAGTTAGCGGATTGGGGACCGATTGTTTGTTACTTTCGAAAAAGAGATTCAGTTCTCGCAGAATGTCAGCTCTCTTCTCAGGGTCTTGGATAAGAGATTCGTTTAGACGCCATGTGGCTCTCTTGGGAGTCGGGCGTTTCCAATTTAGGGTCAAAGAGATTGGAGCATGATCTGAAAGAGCGATGTGCCCAATCTGTGCCCCTGAGACAAGTGGAATCGTAGCGTGGGAGACCAGGAAGAGGTCAATCCTGGAATATGAGTTGTGGACAGCCGAGAAAAAGGTGTAATCTCTCTCCTGCGGATGAAGAATCCGCCATATGTCAACTAAGCGATAAGAATGCAGTAGCTCCCTGATTCGGTTCCGGCATCGCAGAGAGAGGGCCAAGGATCCCGACGATGTGTCTTTACGGGGATCTCTGGTAAGGTTAAGGTCTCCCCCTAACACTAGTGTTCCCTCTGTGAAGGAAGCCAAGGCGTCCAGGCATGATTCAAGTACAGACAATTGGTCCATATTTGGCAAGTACAGGTTCGCAAATGTAAATGTCTGTGACTGGATAGTACCTTTGACAAAAAGGTATCTACCTTCCGGGTCAGCATGGAGGTCCCCCAGCTGCCAAGGCAAAGTTTTAGCCAGGAGGATACTTGTCCCTTTAGACTTTGAGGAAGGTGAAGCACTGTGGTACACTATCGGGAAATGTTTGCTGTGGAGTTTAGGGATACAATCAGCCCGAAAATGGGTCTCCTGTAAGAACACAATTTGGGGTCTCTGTCTCCAAAGATCCGAAAGACAACTAGAACGCTTCTCTGGAGCATTTAAGCCTTTCACATTCCAGGATACAAACTTCAGAGACATGTCTGATAGAACGGAGCCGGGTCGCCAGACCTCTCCAGAACCCGGAACTATTAGAGATATATAGAAAGAAAGAGAGAGAAGAAAAAAAAAAAAAAAAAAGGGGGGGGAGGGGGAAAATAGATTAGAGTAGAAGAGTTGCAGTAAAAGAGTGGTGAGAGACACAGATAGAGGCAGGAAAAATAAAAAGAAGAATGGAAGGACAAAAAAAAAAAAAATGGGGAGAAGCAGGAATAATCTAAAACTCCAATCGGAGAATTACTGCCTAATGGGGCAGCTAGGGCCTAGTTGGGGAAGCGGTAGGGCACTTCAGAGGTCGGGCTCCCGGAACGCAAATCGCCCCCCCAAGCCACCTCTCAATAGGAGTGGTCCCATCCGGAACCGCCTTGGTACATTAGACTTCATTGAAAAGAGATAGCTCTTTAGAAACACAGAGCATACAACCCTATGACGTTCAGTATATCATAACACTTCTTAACGTTATAACCAGCAACAATAAAACATTGAGTAAAGCCTTAGTTAAAAGAACTATATCAAATTCTGATCTCCCGTTATTAGCTCTGTTTACTAACTGGATCACTAAACCCACCGGGTCCCATCCAAGGGAGGGCAATCCAAAACTCCTTACCCGAGTCTCCATATCTGTGAAAGTCAGTTTCCATCTGAAACTATCTCAGGGTCCCGAGGTAGGGTAGTTGGTAAGTAGTAGGGGTGGATAAGGGAGGGGGTGAGGAGGGGGAAAAGGGGAGGTAAATGTGGGGGAGGGTGGGAAAAGGGGAAGGGTAGGGAGGGGAGGGAAGTAGTGGACCAATAGTTAGATAATAACCTCTCTATACAGATATTTATCCTTTGTTATTCTAAGAAATTCCAACTCTTGATATCAGCTAGTCCCTCTTTGTCCCCTCTCAGAGGTTAAACTCACTTCAGCGGTAAGCCTCAAAATTATTAAACAGTGTGAACTATTTGTACCCTTTTCTGTGTCTGGTAATGTGGTACCGGCTGATAAACAAAAATCAATGAGGGATTGCTGAACTATTATCGACAGAGTCTGTTATTTCTAGTTTACAACAATAATGACATATCTGTGTCTTCTTAAGGATGATCTCAGGATAGAGGGGGGGCGTGGCCAGGCAGCGCATGTAGCAGGACACACTTCTCCTCAGCTCCGCCGAAAATCCTGGTAATCATCCTCTAGATCACTCATCCAGCCCGCTGACACCTCCGATCGGAACCGCACGCTATCTGGGCCTCAGCAGATCCACTCACCCGACCGATTTGCGGCTGAAAATCATGCCAAAACGGGACAAGAATGGTGGCGCCCCGCCCGCAGCACAGGCCCAAGATGGCGCTCTGCCACAGCGATCTCAAAAGGAAAAATATAAGGAAGCAGCCCAGAAACTCCTGTTTGGCAATAAATCATCAAAAGAGCTGCCATCACCCACATCTGACCTCAGTGAAGAAGAAGGTAGCCAGCAGGAGATGGATAATACTATTCCACTGGAGGATGGCGCTGGATCCCCTTCTGACTGGGCCGCAGTGAGTACAGTATCACATCCCTATCAGGGCACTCAGACACCAAGTATACCCCTGGATAATGCTGAACCCACTCTCAGAGACATTCTCTCTGCAGTGACTATATGCAACAGATCCATCTCAACCCTGACTGATGAAGTGAAGGGTGTTAAAGCTGAGATATCCTTTGTGAGACAGGACATGCGAAAGCTGAGAGAGCGCACAGCTGCAGTGGAGAGCAGGGTCAGTGTAATTGAAGATGATTTAGTACCCATGCAGAGAGATTTAAAGTATAACTGCCATCTTGCAGATCAGCATGCAGCGCGTTTAGATGATTTGGAAAATCACATGCGCTGCAACAATGTCCGCGCCTTAGGATTCCCAGAAAGGATAGAGGGTAAAGACCCTGTCACTTTCATCGAACAATGGCTCCTCACTACATTTGGAAAAGAGGCATTCTCTCCGCTATTCGCGGTGGAGAGAGCGCATAGAGTGCCATCTCGTCCACTACCCCCTGGCAATCACCCTCGTGCTTTTCTGTTTAAGCTCTTAAACTACAAGGACAGAGATGCCATCCTTGCTAAAGCCAGAACCATGGGAAGTAAGTTGTCTATTGAAAACTCCAAAATCTCCCTGTTTCCGGATTTTTCGGCTGAACTTCAGAAGCAGCGAGCAAAGTTTATGGATGTCAAACGAAGATTAAGAGACCTTAACTTGCCATATGCGATGCTATATCCTGCCCGCCTTAGGGTAGTCGCACTCGGAGAAACCCGCTTCTTTGAACACCCGGACATGGCGGCTTAATGGCTAGATCGTGAGGATAGGGCCCTTAAAGCTGCCAGACCACAAAGAGATGTCCCTGCTTAAGAGATAAGCCCTAGATATGCAATACCCTGGCAAGACCAGGTCTATTTTTGCTGGGATGAATCCCTGGGCCGTGTAAAGGCCTTAGGATTCAAAGCAATTGTTGTCTACGGAGGACAGTTCCTACTCTCATATCCGATGTTCAGGCGGTCGAGGAGAACTGTTTGCTTGTATTACCCTCCTCCCCACACGGTTTTTTTTTTTTTTTGTTTCTTTTGCCCCCTTTTTTTTCCACATTTTTGTCTGCAAATAATGAAGCAATACGTGCCTACTGTAGCTGTGAAACCCCTACGGGAACTAACCTACTGGTTAACTAGGAGTTTTCAAGGCTTTTACCCCCCCCACACCTGTTGTGTGGGAAAAGTTAACACTGCAGCCAAGTGGCTGTGTGAGCTGCTGACCTTTAGATTCTTGCCATGCAGAGTAACATGCATTAAGCCAACAATTTACTGTCTTCTGTACCTATATACTAACCTAATAATGTATTTCACTTTGCCTTGCAACATGATTTCATGTCTACAAATACCTACATGTTCTCTGAAAGGAGAATTCAAGCATGATTTGGGGAGAGGGGGCCTATCCCCCCTTCCAGATAATATGTTATGGTATGACCTGGGAGGTCTGATGAGAATTATGCCGGCCTGGTCAATGATCCTAAAACAAGATGGGGATGGCTAAATTGTCCATTGTGACTTGGAATGTCAGAGGACTGGGAAATCCAGTAAAAAAAGGGGCGGTTATTAGACATCTCAGGTCGCTGAATGCGGGGGTAGTCTGCCTACAGGAGACCCATTTCTCTGCGGACCCTCCCCCCAGCCTCAGTCCACGATTGTATACTAACCAGTTTCATGCAACCCACTCCACTTACTCAAGGGGAGCAAGTATACTGTTCAGAAAAGATATTCAGTTCAATTGCATTAGAAAACGCATTGACCCGGCTGGCAGATATGTCTTTCTTTTATGCTCAATTACAGGCCTCAAATGTATTCTTGCTAGCATCTATATACCCCCACCGTATAACCCAGAGGTTATCAGGCACCTAGCAGGTTTTATGGCCCAATACCCAGAAGTACCCTTACTGGCAATGGGGGACTACAATAATTTCTTAAATCCTCTCAAAGATAAATTTCCTGTACCTACTGCTGGCACATCTCAGGTGAAAAGTAGCACCCCCTTTGCCAGAATACTTGAAGAAACGGGATTGATAGATGTCTGGAGATCCAGACACCCAAATGATAAAAAATACTCCTGCCACTCAGCCTCACATGACGGGTTATCCAGAATAAATTTGGGCCTTGGGAATGACAAGATGCTGCATTTAATAGAGGAATCTGGCTATGCAGACAGACATATATCTGACCACTCGGCACTCTGGGTAACTATCTCATTACCAAATAGATACAGACGGCCAATGTGGAAGCTCAATCCCTTTTGGCTCTCGCTGTTTGCCGAGCCAGATCCTATAGCCAGAGCACTTACACTGTTTCTACAGGATAATATTGGTACGGCTGGGCTGGGGGTGGTCTGGGATACAGCGAAGGCCTTTTTGAGAGGACAACTTATCAAAACAATATCACGGATTAAAACTGACACCAAGGCTTGGGAACTATTGGTACGAAATAGAGTCACCGAGACTGAAAACGATTATATTAATAACCCCACAGGAGACAATAAGAGGGCATGGTTGAGTGCACAGACAATGTCTGGGCAACTGGCGTTGCAGCTGGCGGAGAACAAACGCTTTTTTTTGCAACAATCACATTTTGAGGAGGGGGAGACGACTGGTCATATGCTTGCAGTAATGGCGCGGTCTCAACAATCGACCTCTCTCATCTCCGCCATCTGTGACGCACAGGGCGCTCTAAAATGCTCTACTCCTGATATCCTGACGGTCTTTGGTGATTTCTATGCTGATCTTTATACTTCTAAAGTTACACCCACTGAGAGTGCAATAACAGACTTCCTAGGTAGCTGTGAACTCCCCAGTCTGCCAATAGAAGATAGGGTCATGCTTAATGCCCCTTTAACTGCAGAAGAACTGGATATCGCCCTATCTCAAACTAAAAACAATAAAGCACCAGGTATAGATGGCCTCCCTTCAGAGATATACAAACGCTACGCTGATTCCATGCTCCCCACACTACTGAAAGTTTACAATGAGGCATTAAAGTAGGGCTCACTGCCAAGCTCAATGAATGAGGCGATCATTATTGTTATATTAAAACCGGGTAAAGATGCGAATTCCCCGGGATCTTATAGACCCATTTCATTGCTCACATCCAATATCAAGTTGCTGGCCCGGATGTTAGCAAACAGATTGGCCAAGGTAATTCATAAAATAGTACATAGAGACCAATCCGGGTTCATCCCCATGAGATCCACGGCCCAAAATATAAGAAGACTATTCCTGAACTTACAGCTCCCAGTGGACAACACAGGCAATAGAGCAATTTTCTCGCTGGACGCAGCTAAGGCCTTCGACAGTGTCGAATGGCCTTATCTGTGGAAAACACTACAAAACATGGGACTGGGAGATACCTTTATTCGATGGGTACAGCTTTTGTATGCTGCGCCCACGGCCAGGATACGGATTAACGGGGAACTTTCAGAACCTTTTCCTTTATTTAGAGGCACCAGACAGGGGTGCCCATTGTCACCCCTGCTGTTTGCCTTGGCCCTGGAACCTCTGGGAGCAAAAATTAGAGGAGACTCTAGAATAGCGGGATTCCAAAGAGGAATGAATAAAGACGTAGTGTCCATGTACGCAGATGATACCCTGCTCTACTAAGGAGACACAAAAGATTCATTACAAACAGTCATGTCCCTCATTAAGGACTTTGGGGAATTATCAGGCTTCTCCATTAACTGGGACAAGTCAGTGCTGATGCCGCTTGACCCCCTGAACACTCCATTACCACTAGGTGCAGAGATGATACAACAGGTAAGCTCATTCCGCTACCTAGGGATCCAGGTGACCCCTAGCCCAGCCACTTATGTTGAACAGAACCTAACACCCTTATTAACTAAATTCCGTGAAAAAAGCAGGGCCTGGTGTAAACTACCCCTGTCTGTTGTTGGTAGAATTAACCTTATTAAAATGGTCTGGGCACCACAACTGCTTTATATTTTTAACAATTCCCCGGTATGGATATCTAAAAAATGGTTCGATAGAATAGAGACCCAATTCAGAGAGCTCATATGGAGAAAAAAAATAGCGAGGATAAAACTATCAACATTACAATATGGCAAAGAGGAGGGGGGACTTGCAGTCCCTCATCCCAGGATGTATTATCTCGCTTCCCAGTTACAACAACTGGGAGGATGGGGCTTGCTGGACCCGAAAGACCCGATTCGTAAACTTGTAATACTAGAAGACAATAACTATTCAGCAATGACAAATTTGGAGGCGGGATTCATGCACTTAGACCCGGAAGCTCCTACAGTTAAATTATTGATTTCACTTTGGGCCTATGTCAAAAAACTAATAGGCATCACGGGCTTTCTGTCCGACACGCCTCTCTGGCGAAATAGACAACTGAAAGAAATACAAAAACTAAAAGGCTTCCAGAGCTGGGAGGACGCAGGCATCAAATATATCTCACAATTATACCAAGATAACACTCTCAAATCATTCCAGCAGATCCAAACAGAGTTTGGGATCCCACATAATAATTTTTATAAATACCTCCAATTGCGACATGCCTTACAAACCCAGAATAGAACTGTCAGGATCCAACCAACAGAACATCCGATTATACAGGATGTATTTATGGATGAAGTTAAAAAGGGCATGATATCTAGATGCTATAATACACTTATAGCACGAATACAAGACCCCTTTAGACTACCATGCAGGCAGCGGTGGGAGGAGGATATAGGAGCAATAGATGGAGACACTTGGGAGATATGCCTTATGAATGCCCCCCTGGTATCAATTTCTGCGTCACAGAAACTTTCACATCTTTACCTTCTACATAGGGCGTACAGAACCCCCCTTCAACTTTATAAATGGGGAATTAGGGACTCACCCCTGTGCCCAAAATGTGAACGGGATCATGGAAATTTACTCCACATGATCTGGAAATGCCCCAAGCTATTCCGATATTGGAAGGAAGTACTGGACACGATTTCAGAAGTATACATGATACCTCTTGAGAGAACTCCAGTGGTATGTGTACTGGGGGAATAGATGAAGAGTTAGCACCCCCACCTACACGTATAGCGCTTATTCGTTTACTATACATAGCGAAGAAACTAATTGCCCAGTGGTGGATTACCCCGCGAGTTCCCACCAAAGGGCAATGGATAGACAGCGTGAATAGGCTCCTAATAAGAGAAAAAATAACCTACCAACGTAGGAAGGCTCCACAAAAATTCCTCTCCATATGGCAGGCGTGGTTAGATGTTCCTGGTTTGGCCCCGCACCAATTAATTAAAGACAGGTTACTCTTGGGTTGATGTAGACTTGACTACTGTATAGAAACTATACGCATGCAAGGAAGTGTGAAATATAAAAAGAGACAGCCCCTGGGGGATATATAACAGTATATATGATGAGGTACTGCATGGCAAGGTTTTACTCTGCTTTGTTCCTATCTTTCTTTTTCTCTTTCTCCTTTTCTCTATTTCCCCTGTTTTTCTCTCCTATTTTCTTTCTTTAATTTACCGATGAATACTAGCTTGAATTAAACATAACAAATCAAGTCAAGGTTGTCGGAATTATAATGCAGTAGAGTTGAGTTTGATATTACTGTTAAATGAACAACAGGTTCGCTATTTTTATACTCTAAGATGATCAGAGATCATTAGAACTTTCAGCATATAAGGGTAATATTATTATAGCTGATATTTGCTTAAATTTGTACCTTATGTGGAGTCATACTCCTTGCGTATTATATTACATGTTAGACCTATTATAATTAAAAAGATAAGAGTACGATAGGTGATATTCCTGATAGGATATAATCGGAACTGTCTTACAATAATCTTAGATAGCTGATAAATGTTCCCATAACATGCTTTGTGAGAATTCTGAAATTTGTATATGTTATATACAAGTATCTGTATGCTATCTGTATTTGTTTTTTTTTTTTCTCTTATGCAAAATAAAAACCTTTCTGATTAAAAAAAAAAAAAAAAAGAAAAAAAAAAAAAGGATGATCTCTCCTGTGAGGCCCGCTTACTTGACTGCGTACTTTCCCTCCATTCCTGGTTAAAAAAAAAAAAAAAAAGGGGGGGGGGGGGGTGGGGGACCAAAACTGTCCAGGATACTGGAGACTTTACTTGTCTTCATGGAGCCCCTAGGCCAGAGAGATACGAGAAAGTCTAACCAGATGAGCATACGAAAGAGAACAACAATAGGCAAGTAAATAGCCAAGTTCAGGCTTCAGAGCGACTTATCTCTATGAATTCAAGGTTCGTTGTCTTGTGGGGCCAGCGGTCTTCTACGTTGCGATCTGTTGTTGCGTCGAGGTCTTTGAGGTCTGCCCGAAGGGTTCCCTGCCGGTATGTTAGTAGTAGGTGTCAGGACAAACGCCAGCCAGTTAGGTAGTGCCATTGATGGTAGCCCGAGGGTAGTGAGAAAGGTGGGAACATCCCTAGGGTGTCGGAGGGTGTATGTGCGACCTCCCTTCCTTGCTATCAAATGAAAAGGATGGCCCCACTTGTAGGTGATTCCTTGTTCACTGAATTTCTCCAATAGGGGTTTCATGCAACGACGCATCTGTAGGGTCCTGCGGGAAACATCTGGTAGGAGAGATATCTGGGCTCCATCAAAGTCAATATGCCCTCTACGCCAGGCTCTTTGGAGAATGTCCTCTTTAATAGAGTAATTATGCAGGCAACATAGAACATCTCTAGGCCTGTCCTCCACCGCATTTCTGGGGCCAAGGGTTCTGTGGACCCTGTCTATTGCGATAGGTGTTTCTGTCAGGCGCTCTAAGCAATCATTAAATAGAGCAGTCACTGTCGTTTTTAAGTCCGCTTGCTGGGTCGCTTCTGGCAGACCGCGGATTCTTATGTTACGCCTGCGGCTGCGGTTTTCCTGGTCATCTAGTAACAAGTGTAGCTGTGCGATTTGGTCTGCCATCTCCTCTTTTGTGTCATTTAATTCTGTGAAGCCCTGGCGCAGGGTTGTGGTTTCTTCCTCAATGGAAGTGACTCTTGCGGTGACTGCTGTTACTGATTGCTTAATTCCAGCAATCTCTCCTCGTAACGCTGCCTCCATTCTAAGTGCCACTGAGTCCAGGTCATCTCTTGTGGGCAGCTTTTGCAATAGAGCCCATAATGTCTGTTCTCCAGTAAACATAGATGGGGGCATATGTGCAGGCACAAGCAGTGGGGCAGAGCTCATGGAAGTCTGCTGTAAGATGGGCAGAGGCGCATCAGGGGTTAAGCTCTGTGACTGGGAGCGTTGTATGTCATGTGAATCCCACTGCGGTGTGCAGCTGGGTTCTCCTCCCGGGCTTGTAAATGATGTGAGTGATAGTGAGCGGGGGAGGCAGGGGGAAAGGTCGCTGCTCGGTGAGAACGGCAGCATGTCATTACACTGGACTTGTCTCCCCCCTCCTCCTGTCGGCGGGCCATGCTCCTCACCTTCGCTTGTGCTCAGCGCCATCTTAGGAATGTCCGGTGTAGAAGCTGCTGGCTGTTTCGGTACCAGGTATCTCTCCATTCCGCTCTCCGCTCACACCACACAGCTGAGCAGTCTTCCCTGGCCAAGAGGATAATCTGAGAGTCCAAAATGTGGGGTTTTCCTGTGCAGGCGATCTGTGAACAAGCCGCGACCCGGGAGCCCTCTGAGAAACACGGCCTCACTCCTCCATGCCGAAACCACGCCCCGGCCGTGGGTGGATTCTATAAGGAGTGGGGCTTATGAGAAGTGGGATGCGTCAAAAAGGAAAGATGGGGTCTGGTGCCCCCCCATTCTAAAACTTCACCAGCCGCCACTGGTGGCTACACTCACTCCTCCATTGTATCTATTGAAGGAGTCATGGTTTTGAAGCAATTGCATGCAAGTGGCCATGATCAGCTGTGAGAGCAGCCAGCCTCCCATTGCTTTCAATGTTGCTTCTAGAAGCTTATCCTAAGAACTCCCTCTGGGGTCTCCCTTCTAATTGCAGTGCCCATGCATTTGCAGGTGTGTTTTCTTATGGCAAGTATACTATAAAGCATAGTAGAACATAAAAATACAATTTGTAAGACAAATCATGACAATAAAAAAATATTTAAACACAGGTTCATCAGTGGATGTAAATGTCTTAGATCCAACCTTAAAGCTCTCAACCAAGAGATGGGGTTTACAGGGTTAGTTCACCTTTACAAAAAAACTGCCTATGCAGATAAGAAAAACAAACTCTGCAGCTCTGACTAAAGTTAAATAATGCCCTTGCTATTAGGTGTAGGCCATTTACATACCTCTTGAAGCCTGATTGGAATACTCCCAGAAGGTTGCTAGGACATTGGTAGGCGACGTCCAGTTGTTATTGCTCACCTCCTCCATCACCGGGGGGTAGGCTCGCAAATGCTGAGCTCAGGGTTACTGCATGAGGGGAGAGAAAGAGCATGTGAGTGGGTTTGAATCAGTGAAAAAACTCACTCCGGTGGAAAGCAGTGATGACTAGGTCACTTAGCAATGTCTTAGCAACGTCTTAAGAATATTCCAGCCAGGCTTTGGGAGGTATGTAAAATGACCTACACCAGGGGTCTCCAAACTTTTCAAACAAAGGGCCAGTTTACTGTCCTTCAGACTTTAGAAGGACCAGATTGTAGCCAGTGGGGTAGAAAATATCCTGTGCCCAGCATCACGAGAATAAATATGACCGCAGGGTTGGTGGTCAGCAGGAGGAGTGCCCCATCATTGGTATTAGTGGGAGCAATAGTCCTCATCACTGGTGTTAGTGGAAGAAATAGTGCCCCATAGTAGGTGTCAGTGGGAGGAATAGTGTCCCATATCATTAAAAGGAATAGTGCCCCATATCATTGGAAGGAATAGTGCCCAAGGGCCAGATAAGAGCTAACAAAGGGCGCACCTAGCCCTGGGGCCCCAGTTTGAATACCCCTGGCCTACACCTATAACAAGGGCATTATTCAACTTTAGTCAGAGCTGCACAGTTTGTTCTACAAAACACACCTTATCTACACAGGAAGATTTTTTTTTGAAAAGGTGAACCAACCCTTTAATAATAACAACCATAATATCCTAGTGTTCTGTTTTCTGAAACCTACTTCCATTTGCGTTACTTTATGTAGCTGCTGTGTTTTCATCACTTCAGGGTTATAAGATTAATTAGTAATTACAGGTTGAGAATTTTGGCACATTACAAATGCCTCCCTGACTGGGAGCAATGTAGTCTAAACAAGCCTGTGCCAAATAAAAAAAAAAAAAAAATGAGCTATTATTCTGCTGCTTCTACATTCTACTTCATACTCATCTATTATCAAGCAACGCAGAACATCTATACTCTATGTCCAAAAGTTTGTGAACACCTGACCATCACAGCTGTACGGGCATTAAAATGGAAATGCACCACTTCCCTTCTATTTGTGGCTATAACAGCCTCCACTAATCTTGGGAGACTATTCATAAGATTTTGGAGGTATCTGTAGGAATTTTTGCCTATTCAGCCAAAAGAGGTGTTGGATTTGTGGAGGGGTCATGTACTGATGTTGGATGAAAAGACCCGGCTCACAAATGGCATTCAAATACTTCCCAAAGGTGTTCAGTAGGGTTGAGGCCAGTCAGATTCCTCAACACCAAACTCATTAAACCATGTCTTATGGAGATGGTTTTGTACACAGGAGTACAGTCATGCTGGAGCAGAAAAAGGTCTTCACTGAACTGTTACTACAAGGCTGGAGAAGCACAATTGTCTAAAGTGTCTTTTGCATGCTGTAATATTAACGGTACCCTTAAAGGAGAAGTCAGCTGAAGTCCGCTCTCTGCTGACGTCTCTGCTGTCAGTCCAGGCACCACATCATCATGACAATAAAATCTGATGACTGACACCCCTATCAGCATCTCAGTGAGCCGCTGAGAGCCTGAGACAGCCCCCCTCTCAAGAGCCCAGCACTCCAATGAGAAAGGAGGGGGCAGAGCAGAGAGCTGTGACTGACAGTCTACAGCTCTCTGCTCGGGGAGCTCTGAAAAGCGAGTGATCTGCGGTGTTTGATCACTCGGTCCTCAGTGTAGAGGCACCAGGGGACAGATGCAGCATCGGACCGATGCTGCATCCACCTAGGTAAGTATGATTCAGAAAAGAAAAAAATCTTTACTGTACTCTTTTAACTGGAAATACGTAAACTCAAAATTCCATAGAAGTGTTCACAAACCTTTGGCCACATAGTCTATTTACTCTTAAAGAGAAATTTCACCTCTGCTTTTTGAATTCTTCCTCTTTTTCCTATCATGCAGGGTTGTCCTCAACTGAGATACACACCTGCCCAGGAATCCAGCGTTGTTCTGCTGCAATCCACTACTCAGGTAACCCAGCATGGCTGTTTTTGACATCATCAGGAGCCCTGCTACTTCCTCCTGGTTGTTTCACTGGGCCCCCGGTGATGTGTACCAGGCCCGCCCACTGGCTACTGTGAGTCCAACCTAGCCACTTCCGGGCTGCCCACCGTGTATATACGTCACTACTTTGACATTAAATACCTAGCTGCCATAAGCCCAGTATTTTTTACACAGTGGGTGATCCTCTTTCACATAAAAGTGGTCCCAGCAGCAGATTTGCCACGGAATCCCTTTTATGGACAGCGGGAGAGGTGCCCTCCCCTTCCCGATATGATCTGGTGGAGTGATGGGCAGGAAGTCCAGTAAGGGCAAGATGGCCCCCACTCGACTCTATGCCCTTGGAGGATCAGAGCAACGTCAAACGTCACTTCCGCCCTCCAGCCTAAAAGGGACAATTTTTTTTATGTGGAAAAGTAAGATTACTGGGCACTGGAGCAATGCCATATCAAGCTGACCAAGATTTTCCATAGATGCCAATGTTAGTTGTTACTGAAGCCGTGCCATGTCAAGCTGACCAAAATTTTCCATAGATGCCAATGTTAGTTGTTACTGAAGCCGTGCCATGTCAAGCTGACCAAGATTTTCCATAGACGTCAATGTTAAATGTTACGGGAGCAGTGTGATCTCAAGCTGACCAAGATCTCCCATTGTTGACACACATCTCCCAGGGGCCAGTGCAAAGCTGGAAATGAGCGCCGCACCGCCGCCCCTAAAGGAGGAAGTGACATTAGTTTAGGCATAAATCAGGTAAGCGAACAGAAAAAATAAAAATACATTTCCAATTCATTTTGAGGATGCACATTGGTGCTGCATGGTGAGGAGTGAAAAATATGTGTAGAACTCCGCTTTAAGCTCTTGCAGTGCCCCACTGGAAAGGTTCACAGAGTCTGATTTAATTAGAACTTGGATGAGTTTGGTAAGATAGTGTATCCTGTATGCAGGTAAGAATTAAACTGATCAATTCACAGGAATGGCTTGAACCCTTGAGCACACCTTTAGGGCTTCAAAATATATGGCAGAAGATGGTTGAATGAACACGGAAGGCCTCCTGGATGGGTAGCTGTCAAATTGTGAATAAACTGAATAAGAAAGTTATATTATGACGTACATGAAAAACTTCCAAGAACAATCATTGAAGATATTATATTTCACTAATCAAGCCCAACAGTGATATGGAATAGGCAGACTGACTTGGGCTTGGCCAGTCACAGGTGCCCTACAAGTCCATGAATGTGATGGTGGATGAAGGAGGGCCCAGCAGAGACAGCGCCAAACATGATCTACCGTATTTCACTTTAGTTTCTCTAATGGAGGACTAATTTACATTGTTGTGTAGCTTTGGATAATTAGGTTGATTTTTTAACCAATTTATTTGTTCGTTAGATTGCATAGTTAGATTTTTAAGACCATGTGTTGTTCAAGAACCAAGGCTCCCCCTATTGATATGCAAATAAACCAGTTGGACTAGTTCATGAGCTAAGCAGAGGAATCTCTTGAGTAACTGTTTAGTTTACTTATTGCATACATATTGTACATGCTTATTTTGCTAGAAAAGATAATTGGCTTGTGTATGTTGTAGGCATATTTTGTAACTATGAATTGTGTTTTGTGCAGTTTTACGTGCAAATTTTTTTATTAGACACCAAGTAAAACAATCGTAAAAGCTCAAATCTTTCCCCAATAATGCCAAAAAAGTATCAAAATTGATTGTTATTTATTATATTGCAGCTTACCAGTTCTTAGTAGTGGCTGCATTAATTCTTATACATGTGCAATTCGTTTTATTTCGAGTTTGTTCTTCGACAAAATTCGACAAATGTGTTCATTTGGAAATAATCGAATTAATGAAAACCCATTTAACAAATTTTTCCAAAAACTGAAAATTGAAAATTCGTAAATTCATAAATTCGAAAGTTCGAAAATAAGAATGAATATCCAAAAATACAAAAGAACGAAATTCCAAATATTTAAAAAACCGAAAATTCCAAAAGCCGAAATAATAACTAACTAACTAATAATTCTAACTATTACTAACTATTAAATTAAAGGTAATGGAATTTCCTTTCAAATTTGGCTGCTAGTGAATACAAATTTATCCGAAGTTACGAATTATTCAAAATAATGAATGGTGCATCTAAACAAATAGAACCTAACTAATTAATAATAATAATAATAAATTTTTTAATTAATTGAATAATTAATTAATAATAATAATACATTTTTTAATTATTATTATTTATTATTAATTCGCTACTGTCCATTCATTTAGATGCGGCATATGTTATTTCGGATAATTCATAACTTTGGATAAATTCGTATTTGTTACTTTCACTAACAGACACATTTTAAAGGAAATTCCAATACCTATAATTTAATAGTTAGTTATTATTGGATAGTTAGTTATTATTTCGGATTTTCGAATTTCCAAATTTTCGACTTTCCGAATTTCAAAATTTTAAAATACCGTATCTAAACGAATGGAACATAATGAATTCCCATTTTTTTTCAAAGTTATGAATTTATTCGAAGATAACAAATTTTGATCATAATGAATGACCCGAAAAAGGAAAGAAAAAAATGAATGAAACAAAAATGGAAACAAACACATTTTTTTGGCAATGCACATGTCTATTCATTTTCTTTTTAGGCTTTCTTCTATTTTCATCTGGTGATCCAGCCAGTAAGTCTGTTGGTTTGCAACAGAACACACTGTCCTGCAGACGTAGAGCAATTTAGTTGGTTGAGACAAACCATTTATCACTGACTGGGGTGCTGACACTGATCACTTTTTATTTATTTATTTATTTATTCAAAACTTTTATGCCAAAAGGGGGGAAAAAATGTTTTCTGTAACTGCTTATAAAGTGTGAGCTGGAGTCTGGCTTCAGTTTGTGAGTGTATCTAAATCTATTAGATCTAACACTCCCCCCCCCCCCCCAGACTGACAATGCTGCTTTGAAAAGGTGCCCCCTGTGCTCCTTCCTCCAGGGTGGGGACACTCTAATACAGGAGGTGTGTTACTGGCCAAACAACCAGGTGAAAACAGAGGGAAGAAAACCTAACAAAAACAAAAACAAAAAAACAAATGCAGCCACCACATCTAATGATTAGCAATAATGCAATCCACACATTTTTGCTTTTAGGTTTGCTTCCACTTTAAGCTGCTAGCTTTAATGTCTAATTTTGTAAAGTCTGTGATCTAGCCAATAGCTAACTTCCTTTACATACTGCTTTTTTATTTTATTTTAGAAAAAAAACATGAAATCTTTAGAAAGAAGGTCAACAGTCTGTCAACACACAATTCCCGTCGGAAAATCCAATCGTGTGTACGAGGCTTAACTGGTTCCCTATGATAAATTGATTGAAACCACAAAAAGAACAACACGACTTTGCCAAGATTTAATTATGCCTCTATACTGGCATATGTCAGATTTATTAAAGTATTTACCACTATATAAATGCCAATTTTTTACCCCCTGGTGTGGGTTATCTAATCACAAGTAGGGAATCGCTAAAGTATGAATGAAACATGACAGATGGAAATTTTTTAGCTTCTAGCTACAATGGCAACCTATATAAATTATTACTAAAAGAACCGTGCTAAGAATAAATCTTAATAAAGCAGCAAACCACCTGCCAGATATACACAGTAAATAGATAAAAAATAGATAGAGCTGCGCTACTTTCAAACAAATATAGTGACAAAATAAACTGTGCTAATCAAAGGTGACTTCATTATCCAACTAGAATAGCCAATAAATCAATATATACAGTGAAACAAAGTCCAGGTGAAGTAAAGTGTCCTTCCAAATTCTTAAAGTGTCCTTCCAAAATACTAGTGTCCACCACCACAGAATAGAAGTGCAACCTCCACCGCAAGAAATGCCTGCTAACCAGCTGATGGGGACCTCCTATTACAGAAGGTCACAATCAATTGTGGCTAATACCCAGCCAGGGCTTTTGTCCAGTGAAGGGGTTATCCCAATGGCACCTCTCACCAAGCCTGTAATCCAAAGACCAGGACTCCTATATGAGCACATCCATGCCCTGGTTTTTGGATTATGGGCTTGGTGAGAGGTGCCATTGGGATATCCCCTTCACTGGACAAAGGCCCTGGCTGGGTATTAGCCACAAGCGATTCCATAATAGGAGGTCCCTATCAGCTGGTAAGTGAGCATTTCTTGCGGTGGAGGTTGCACTTCTATTCTGTGGTGGTGGACACTAGTATTTTGGAAGGACACTCTGAGATTTTTTAGGAAATTGAATTACTGAAATAAATGAACTTTTTGATGATATTTTAATTTTATGAGATGTACCTGTATAGGGGACACAAGCAGAGTGCAACATAGTGTAAAACCAAACTTCAATTGTTTATTAAAATTATTTGGATACACTTGTACATTGTTGTGTGTCATGCCTGACACAAGGGGGAAACAGCATGGGTAAAGTACAGCGAGCACCACCAGTTCCATCCACATCCAAAGATTGGGAGCCTCTACGGGTTGATACGAGTTCAGGTCACCTCAGAAAATCCGCCTGAAATGTTTTGATGTATAGCCGTCATACCCATGGTCATACCCATGGCCTGTCCATTAAGAACGCATGTGTGCCTCCCCCCTATCCATGCATCCGGCCCCTTGCAGGATGCCAGATGCATGAATTCCAATGGGGGAGCCAGAGGCTCTAATAGGCTTCAAAATAGGGTGGGCTTGGGGGGAAGAGCCCACCCAGGTGTGTTACAGTAGCGAAGGAATATTTGCTAGTGTAACACTGATCCTTCTCCTGGCCAATCAGAAAGCGGGTCTTGAGACCCATCGACCATTTGGCTGAAAGGACAGGCAATCCTATTGAATGCCTAGGAGGAGTGGAGGAGCCGCACGGCAGAAGCCGCCATGATGGAGGAGAGGACACAGGAGCTACTGGCCCTTGGCCGCCGCTCACCACCCGCCACCTGCCACCTTGATGGGGTAAGTGCTGAACTGAGACAGCGAGTAGGGTGGGGGGGGGATTTGCCGCCTCCACCCCCAAAAAAAAACACCAGCCGCCACTGGTCATACCATTTCTGATGATGGCTATACATCGTAACATGTAAGGCGAATCTTCTGAAGTGACTTCAACTCATATCAGCCCGTAGAGGCTTTCCATCTGCCATGTTTCATTCATACTTTAGCGATCCCCTACTTGTGATTAGATGACCCACACAAGAGGACAAAATACTGAACTTTATATAGGGGTAAATACTTTAATAAATTTGAGATACGTCAGCATAGATTTAATTAAATTGCATTGGCCGTATTGTCACTTTATTTAAAGTTGAAGATTCCATAATAATTGTTTACACTTTTTGTACATATTGACCTTTTTTAGTACGGTCTTTATTAAACTGACAGTTATTTTCACATATATTGTGATATAGTACCTGCTGCTGATCCAAACTAATTTGATCCCATATCCATGGCGCAAATTTATTATACATTCACTTACCAGATAGTTATAAAGCCAAAAGCCCTCCCAAAAGAAAAGGCATTATAAAAGTCCTCTAGGTTGAAGTAAAGTAGATCTTGTATTGGGCACTGCCGGAAAACTTGAAAGACTTGTTTTTCAATTTGTACTGCCTTGCTCTGTAGTCATGATCATCTTAATATAACAGGAAACCTATGATGAACTTATTGGAACCACAAAAGACCTTACCAAGTTTCCATTACATCTCTGAGTTTGATTAACTCTATACTGACGTATCTCAGATTTATAAAAGTATTTACCACTATATAATGGCCAATATTTTGTCCCCTGGTGAGGGTTATCTAATCACAGGTAGGTGACTGCTAAAATATGAATGAAGCATGATAGATGGGACTTTTTGTCTCTCTTAAAACAATAATGCCTCAGATATATATATATATATATATATATATATATATATATATATATATATATATATATATATATATATATATATATATATTTTGGATCGGTGTGTGGCCTATATTGAATAAATATTCACACATTTGCTGGGAGAATTTCCAATTTTTTCATCTTGACTCTCTGGTTACACTTTGAAACGAGAGAGTAAAAATCTAAATCAGTGGTTTTCAATGTTTGAGTTAAAGGGGGCCTCAAATGCGGCCCCTGACATCACCAAAGGGGAGCACATATTGTTCAGTATATGTAATGTTTGAAAGGACTGCCAGATATGACAGCCCTAATAGAGGAAATGAGGGTCAGAGGGTCTGGACAGGATACATTGACGGCTGGGGATATGCCGCAGAAGACAATAAGAAGCTGAGAACATGTTACATGGGGCTAGTAGCGATCAATGCTATCGCCCTATTCAGTGTTCCTATTACACGTTGCTGAGGTCCATGGGCTGCACATCATATACCAAAGGGCCACATGCAGCCTTAGGGCCACAGGTTGAGCACCAGGGACCTAAATGAAACACTGGAACAATATTATTGAGATGGGCAACCTGGCACACCGATAACAACAACGTATATCAGACCTTTGATTGCTTGACTTGAGATCATTCATTATCTAATAACTCCATGTCCAGTATGAAGAGAAAATGTAGATATATAAAAAAAAACCTTGGACGGGATCTTTATTTCGTTAGTGAGCAGTGCTTGTTGGCCTAAAATCCTAAAGAAAATAGTATAGTATTTACAACCAAATTGGAAAATTGGCACACTGATCTCTGGGTAAGAGCAGGAAGGTCACACTGGAAAAGGGAGGGGAGATTTCCTAATATTGGTGGAAAGCAGTAGCGGTATAAAGTATCCATTACCTACAACTGTTCATTCATCATAGAACTTTTCACTAAAGTATGTGGGCTACTCTTCTTCTATAAAGAAGCAAAGCAAGTCCCAAAGTTATGCTAACACGTTCATTTTATACAATTCTTGAAAGGAGCAACTTTTGACCGGAGTAAAAATACAAATTTTATTCTGCGTTTATCTTTTGACTTTTGGTTAGCAGCAAGTATTGTGAAGCATATGTATAATTTCAATATTTCAGCGATATTTTTGGGACGTCTGGTTTGAATAGTTAGCTTCAGATCACACTATATAATTTTACCAAGATTGAGGTCAAGACTCTGACAGTTACAAAATATGGACTTAAAATACGTATCCCATACTCATTCACATGGGTGGGGGGTGGCATCTGGGGGCCCCCTTGTTAAAGATAGCTTCCAGATTCCGATAAGCCCCTGCTCGCAGACCCCACAACAACTGGCCATGGCTGTGGGGATGAGGCCCTTGTCCAAGGCAACATGGGGACAAGGTGCTCTAGGGTGGCAAACTCACCCCCTCCATGTTGAGGACATGTGGCTTGGTATGGCTCATTAGGAGGGCGCTCGTTCGCCCCTCCCCCTTTCCTGACCTGCCAGGCTGCATGCCGAATAAGGGTCCGGTATGGAATCTGGGGGGGACCCCACGTTGTTTTTTTGAGGCAGAGCCCCTCTGCCTCAAAGCAACCACCCCCATGTTGAGGACATGTGGCCTGGTATGGTTCAGGAGGGTAGGGCGCTCCACTTGTTCCCCCCCTTTCCTGACCTGCCAGGCTGCATGCTCGGATAAGGGCCTGGTATATACTGGGGGGGGACTTCCCAGCTCCACCGCCAGCTTCTTCTTGGCAGCAGCACAATGTAAGGGAGGGAGAGTGACTCTTTCCTTCTGATGGTGGGGGCTCCTGACAGCTGATGTAAGGGGGGGTGGGGTGCTTCAGACATCTAGTCTTAGGATACAACCAACCCTATGAGGGCAACCATAATGCTGATGTGGCCCACAATGAAATTGAGTTTCACACCCCTACTTTACACCATTCATACTCCTAGTATCTCTTTATTTTGTTTTCAGAGTCACACCTCCTGTTGTGCAACCTACATCTTTATTGTTTTTTGGGCAGGTAAAGGTAGCTGGGTTCCTTGACACCTTAGGTTTCCATGGTGTTGATGGCCTCACAGGCCAGTGCTCCTGGCTGCCTTGACGGGGTCAGCACAGTACACAGGGATTGGTTAAACAGTCAAGTCGCCCGGCAACAGGGACGCTAGACCCCACCAATCATATAGGCACATCTGAAAGAAGGATTAGTTTGATTATGCACATTTAAGACATATGGCTGCTACCCACAGTGATAGTAAATTTCCTCCTTCAACTGTAAATCCCTTCTTGACCATTTGTTTGACTGTTTAGGCGGGGGGGGGGGGGGGGGGGGGCAGCTCCTTTTACCTTGTTCTTGATTGGTGGATTTTACTTTAAATATCTTTGCACTGCTGTATGCACATATTGCATGCTTGACAAAGGGGTCCTGTATGATTTCAAATAGTGGCACTCTTCTTCTGTGATGTGATTGCTTTGAACAAAACCTTGGGACGTAATTTGAAGATCCATGGTGTGCTGGCAAATATGTACACTGATCTATGAAGTTTCCAGTCTCCAGCTGGGTGTTGCTGTAGCACTCGCTATCCCCTGGCCTACTCCCGTAACATGTGCCAAGGGCAGGGTCGCCGATAGGCTGGTAACACTGGACCTCCTGTAGGGGGCCAGGACACACAGGGGGGTCCAGACAGCAGGGGGACTGGCGCAGCGGGCGGGAAGACAATTACAGGATGATACACTGTGTCTGTGTCTCTCTCTCCCCCTGGCTTTTTTTCCTTCTCTCTCCCCATGGCTTTAAGCTGCTGGAGGGAGAGACACAGACACAGATTACAGTGAATCATCCTGTAATTGTCCTCCCGTCCTGCCACACCAATCCCCCTCTCTGGGCTGCCCACATCTGATTTCCTGCTGTCACTGTGCTGCCCCCCTCCCCCCACCCCACCCCAGTCCTTGGTCCCCTGCTGCGGGTGCACAGGCGGATGGAGATTGGGGAAGGGGCTAGTAAAAATGACATTTACTGGCCCCTCCCTTTTCTGAATTGAACACAGTGAGCGATCTGTGCAGATCGCTCTTGTGTGCATCCATAACTGAGCATAGTAACTGTGTTTACGATGCTTCGGTTCATGAATGGGGAGGAGCCTCTGTCTGCTGTTCATTCTTCTTCAGTGCAACTGAGGCTACGGAGAAAGGAATTGAAGAATCCGTGTCCACGATTCCTTTCTCTGTCTCAAAGGTGACATGTCAGGAGTCCAAAAAAACAACATGTCTGGAGTCTAACAAAAAAATGTAAAAAAATTATTAAAAAATTTGAAAAATACGTAAAGAAAATTAAATAAAATTGGAAAAAAACATTTTTAAAAATTGGAAAAAATTATTTTAAAAATGTTTTTAATGGGGCCCTGTGATTTCTAACAAGAACCCTGGCCATGAGAATATTGTTATCTGTTTGGGGGGGTAAGTAAAAACACAGCTTGCCTGCCTATTTGTACTACACCCCCCCCAAACTGCAAATGTAAATTAAGCCTTACGCAGCGTACACATGGTCGGAGTTTCCGACAACAAATGTTCGATGTGAGCTTGTTGTCGGAAATTCCAACTGTGTGTAGGCTTCATCGGACATTTTCTGTGGGAATTTCCGACAACAAAAATTTGGGATCTGGATCTCAAATTTTGGGACAACAAAATCCGTTGTCGTAAATTCCGATCGTGTGTACACAATTCCGATGCACAAAATTCCACGCATGCTCGGAATCAAGCAGAAGAGCCGCACTGGCTATTGAACTTCATTTTTCTCGGCTAGTCGTACGTGTTGTACGTCACCGCGTTCTTGGCGATCGGAATGTTCGACAACATTTGTGCGACCGTGTGTATGGAAAACAAGTTTGAGCCAACATCCGTAGGAAATAAATCCATGGATTTTGCTATCGCAATGTCCGTTCGTCTGTACGCGGCATTTGAAGTATATACCATGACCATACATGCTGAACGAATTTCAGATGGGACACAAACTCTTCCCTCTGTTATGCGCATTGGATTTCCAAATAACAGACAGTTGTAAATTTGTAGGCCACTAAAAAAAAAAAAAAAAAAAATGTATTACATTTTTTTATTTGTAACATAAATTGTTTTATTCAAGTGGTGAAAAATATGAAATACATCAGCAATTTACAAACACTGAAATTTCTAAAAGTGAAATTTACATCAATCTAGTGCCTCTATATGTTTCATGTAATCTGTGCTCAGCCAAACTTTATCAATTGTGTTTATATTAAAACGTTTATTTATTTATTTTTTTTAATTATCTACTACTTAAGATTTAAAAAAAAAAGCATATGTTCCACAAATCAACCTTTTTTTTTTAGTTTCTGGTCTAAAAATAAAAATGTTTTTCATTTCAGATCAATAACTTTAAAAAGAAAATACAAATCACAGCTGGGAGGTAGAAGCCTTTCTGGAGTCCAGTACTTCCACTAGTGCAGGTAAATTTAACCTCTGAGGATTGTCCTTGGCTGCTACTAGATTGGCTGCCTAAATCGCAGATGCTTTTTGTGGCACAACCACGCATTGCTGTTGCTCCTTCTATGCTGCCTGTAAAAACATAAATAGAAAAATAAATGAAAAGATTCAAACCGAAATGGCAATTTCATCTCTAACACCAAAACATATCAATAAGGTCCTAAAACTGGAGGCTCCAAATGTGCTCCACTTTTTTTTTCCCCTTAAAAGAGAATTTTTATTGAAAATTGTGAAGTTAACCAATTGACCTCCAAAAGGTTTACCCCCCTTAATGATCAGGCCATTTTTTTTGTGATACGACACTGCGTTATTTAACCACTTGCCAACCAGCCGCCGCGGTTTTACTGTGGCAGAATGGCACGGCTGGGCGAAATGACGTTATGTAACATCGCTTCGCCCTGTGGCCACTAAGGGCACGCGCTGCCCGCTGCTCGCCCCCGGAGCCGATGCGAGACCGCCGGGCTCCCGCGATCGCTTGTGACACACCGAGAACCGGGATCTGTGTGTGTAAACACATAGTTCCTGGTTCTCTGAGGGGAGAAGAGACGGATCGTGTGTCCATACAAAGTATGAACAGCGATCTGTCATCTCCCCTACACAGTCCCCTCCCCCCTTCAGTTAGAACACAGAGAGAGAACACAGTTTACCCCTTAATCACCCCCTAGTGTTAGCCCCTTCCCTGCCAGTGACATTTTTACAATAATCAGTGCATTTTTATAGCACTGATCACTGTATAAATGCCAATGTCCCAAAAAGGTGTCAAAAATGTCCGATGTGTCTGCCATAATGTCGCAGTCCCAATAAAAATCGCAGATCGCCGCCATTACTAGTAAAAAAAATAAATAATAATAAAAATGCTATAAAACTATCCCCTATTTTGTAGACACTATAACTTTTGCGCAAACCAATCAATATACGCTTATTGCGATTTTTATTACCAAAAATATGTAGAAGAATACATATCGGCCTAAACTGAGGAAAAAATTTGCTTTTTTTAAAAAAAAAGTGGTGGATATTTATTATAGCAAAAAGTACAAAATATTGTGTTTTTTTCAAAATTGTCGCTCTTTTTTTGTTTATAGCGCAAAAAATAAAAAACGCAGAGGTGATCAAATACCACCAAAATAAAGCTCTATTTGTGGGAAAAAAAAGGAAATCAATTTTGTTTGGATACAGCGTCGCACGACCGCGCAATTGTCAGTTAAAGCGATGCAGTGACGACTGGCAAAAAATGGCCCAGTCATTCATCAGCTAAATCTTCTGGGGCTGAAGCGGTTAAACTGACAATTGTGCAGTCATGTAATGCTGTACTCACATAAAATATATGTAATTATTTTCCCCACAAATAGAGCTTTCTTTTGGTGGTATTTGAACATCTCTTTTTATTTTTTGCCTTATAAACAAAAAAAGGCCGACGATTTTGAAAAAAAAATGCATATCCAATAAAAAAAAATAATCAAATGTATTCATCAGTTTAGGCCAATATGTATTCTGCTACATATTTTTGGTAAAAAAAATCCCAATAAGCGTATATTGATTGGTGTTATAGCATCTACAAACTATGGGATACATTTATGTAATTTATTATTTCTTTTATACTAATAATGGTGGTAATCAGCGACTTGTAGTGGAACCAGGGGCGGACTGACCCATCGGGCATGGACTGAGGGCCTGTGCCGCTAGGGGGCCCATGAGAGCCTCTGCATCTGCAATACATGCAGCATCCAGTGGGGATCAGGACGCGTCTGTAATAATACCTCTCACAGCGCGCTGCTCCCCGCCGGCTCTTCCTTCCCTCCCGTCCACCCCAGGTGCTTGTACATGACATCACCTGGGATGGACGAAAAGAGAGGAGGGGGCGGCGGGGAGCAGCGCGCTGTGAGAGGTATTCAGGCATCAGGTGACCGTGAGGTGCTGTTTTTCTTTGCTGGAGTCTGGAGGTACCATGGCCGCCATCGCGGGAGCGGGCCGGCAGACAGTACAGGTGGTGTAGGGGGCCCGGATATTCTCCCAGTCCACCCGTGTCCTCTCCCCCCACAGTGTACTCCAGACCTCCACCCACAGTGTCCCCCCACAGTGTCCTCCACCCACCCACAGTGTCCTCCACCCACAGTGTCCTCCACCCACCCACGGTGTCTCACTGTGTCCTCCACCCACCCACAGTGTCCCCCTGTGTCCTCCACCCACCCACGGTGTCCCCCTCTGTCCTCCACCCACCGTGTCCCCCAGTGTCCTCCACCCACCCACAGTGTCCCCTTGTGTCCTCCACCCACCCACAGTATCCCCCTGTGTCCTCCACCCACCCACGGTGTCCCCCTGTGTCCTCCACCCACAGTGTCCTCCACCCACCCACGGTGTCCCCCTGTGTCCTCCACCCACCCACAGTGTCCCCCTGTGTCCTCCACCCACCCCCTGTGTCCTCCACCCACCCACAGTGTCCCCCTGTGTCCTCCACCCACCCCCTGTGTCCTCCACCCACCCACAGTGTCCCCCTGTGTCCTCCACCCACCCACAGTGTCCCCCCCCGTGTCCTCCACCAACCCACAGTGTCCCCATCTCCTCTACCAACCCACAGTGTCCCCCTGTGTCCTCCACCCACCCACGGTGTCCCCCTGTGTCCTCCACCCACCCACGGTGTCCCCCTGTGTCCTCCACCCACCCACAGTGTCCCCCTGTGTCCTCCACACACCCACGGTGTCCCCCTGTGTCTTCCACCCGCGGTGTTCCTCTGTGTCTTCCACCCACCCACAGTGTCCCCCTGTGTCCTCCACCCACACACAGTGTCCCCCTGTGTCCTCCACCCACAGTGTCCCCCTGTGTCCTCCACCCACCCACAGTGTCCTCCTCCCAACGTGTCCCCCTGTGTTCTCCACCCACCCATGGTGTCCCCCCGTGTCCTCCACCCACCCACAGTGTCCCCGTCTCCTCCACCCACCCACAGTGTCCTCCTGTGTCCTCCACCCACCCACGGTGTCCCCCTGTGTCCTCCACCCACCCACAGTGTACCCCTGTCTCCTCCACACACCCACGGTGTCCCCCTGTGTCCTCCACCCGCGGTGTCCCCCTGTGTTCTCCACCCACCCACAGTGTCCCCCTGTGTCCCCCACCCACCCACAGTGTCCCCCGTGTCCTCCACCCACTGACGGTGTCCCCGTCTCCTCCACCCACCCACAGTGTCCCCCTGTGTCCTCCACCCACTCACGGTGTCCCCCTATGTCCTCCACCCACCACAGTGTCCCCCTGTGTCCTCCACCCACCCATGGTGTCCCCCTGTGTCCTCCACCCACGGTGTCCCCTTGTGTCCTCCACCCACCCACGGTGTCCCCCTGTGTCCTCCACCCACCTACAGTGTCCCCCTGTGTCCACCCACCCACAGTGTATCCCTGTGTCCTCCACCCACCCACAGTGTCCTTCTGTGTCCTCCACCCACCCACCCTACCCCCCTGTGTCCTCCACCCACACACAGTGTCCCCGTGTCCTCCACCAACCCCCTGTGTCCTCCACCCACAGTGTCCTCCACCCACCCTGTCCTCCATCCACCCACAGTGTCCCCCTGTGTCCTCCACCCAGCTACGGTGTCCCCCTGTGTTCTCCACTCACCCAACATGCCCCCCTGTGTCCTCCACCCACTCACCATGCCCCCCGTGTCCTCCACCCACCCATGGTGTCCCTCTGTGTCCTCCACCAACCCACCGTGCCCCCCCTGTGTCCTCCACCCACCCACGGTGTCCCCCTGTGTCCTCCACACACAGTGTCCCCCTGTGTCCTCCAACCACACAGTGTCCCCCTGTGTCCTCCACCCACACACAGTGTCTCCCTGTGTCCTCCACCCACACACAGTGTCCCCCTGTGTCCTCCACCCACACACAGTGTCCCCCTGTGTCCTCCACCCACCCACAGTATCCCCCTGTGTCCTCCACCCACAGTGTCCCCCTGTGTCCTTCACCCGCCCCCTGTGTCCTCCACCCACCCACAGTATCCCCCTGTGTTCTCCACCCATCCACAGTGTCCCCCTGTGTCCTCCACCCACTGTGTCCCCCTGTGTCCTCCACCCACTGTGTCCCCCTGTGTCCTCCACCCACCCACCCATGGTGTTCCCGTGTCCTCCACCCACGGTGTCCCCCTGTGTCCTTCACCCATCCACGGTATCCCTCTGTTTTGTCCACCCCCTCCGGCGCCTCGAATGTAGATTAGGGAGCCGGATGCATGGATGGGGGAGCGGCACCCCTGCATTACAGGCCGCCACCGGTTGGTTCTTTATATGTTATGGGATTGATTCAGTCAGATTGATTTCATTCATCCAATCTGTTATTTTAGTACACAGTCACAGGTTTTCACAATTTTAAAGGAACAGCGCACTGTACTAATGACAGGAAGGAGTTAAACATTTAGGGGTTAGCTGTGTGCCTAACCAGTGTTTTTGTGTACTGTGTTAGGTGCTTTTACTAGGGGAAGGGATCAAATGTACAAAATCCATCCCTTCCCCCCTGTCAGAATGGAGATCTGCCTTATTTACATATGCAGATCCCCGTTCTGTGTGTTTTACCCACGATCAGTGGGTTGCCAGCAGACATCCATTGCCCGACACCCACAGTTCCGCTTCTGCTGCGCCTCGCTCAGGCGGTGCAGAATCACATATATATATATATTCTGCACAGGAGAGCCGCCTTGTAGTAGTAAAATATGCTATTGGGTGGCCTTTAAAAGAGGACTACGGGTTTGGGGTTTTTTCCATATTCATTCGGTCCGATGCTGCATCTCTCCCCCAGCGCCTCTACTCTGAGAACCGAGCGATCGCATACAGCCGATCACTCGGTTTTCAGAGCTCAATGAGCAGAGAGCTGCAGACTGTCAACCACAGCTCTCTGTTCTCACCCCTTCTTGCTCATTGGAGCGCTGGGCTGTGGAGAGGGGGCGGGGGTAGGGAGCGGCCGTCTCAGGCTTTTAGCGGCTCGCTGAGAGGCTGAGTCTGGTGTCAGTCAAGGCACCTGGAGGATCCAGGCTTTATTGTTGGGATGAATCAGCAAGTCTCAGCCGTGAGTCTTTGCTGAGACCTGTTGACAAAATTCCACTGTGTCCAATCAGAACGGGAATCGGCTGGGAGGGAGGGAGGCGCTTGCATGTGCCCTGAACCCGGAATACACTGCCAACGTATAGGTACATGTTTGTGCCTGTAAGAGCCTCCCACCCGCAGTAAAAAGTGGTTAAAAATAGAAACATAAAAAAAGAACGGCAGAAAAAGAGTGAGTAGTCCATCATTGAGTCTGCCCATTTTATTTATTTATATTTATTTTTTGTTTTTGTTTTCTTTTTTTGGGGGAGGGGGGGTGTTCATTAACCTTGTTGTATGACTCTAGATACGGTTGAGCTCAAAAGTTTGCACACCCTGACAGAAATTGTGAAATTTTGGCATTTGTATTGAAAATATGACTGATCATGACAAAAAACTGTCTTTTATTTAAGGATAGTGATCACATGAAGCCATTAATTATCACATAGTTTTTTGGACACTTTTTAAATCATAATGATAACAGAAATCACCCAAATGGCCCTGATTTACATTTCCTGGAATGTTTGGCCTTGGTACAGACACAGAAGGTGGCACACACAGGTTAAAATGGCAATTAAAGGTTAATTTCCCACATTTGCGGCTTTTTAAATCACAATTAGTGTCTGTGTATAAATAGTCACTGAGATCATTAGCTCTTACTTGGATGCACTAAACAGGTTAGACAATGAGCCATGAGGTGGTAGAAAAGAACAGTCAAAAGACCTGCGTAACAAAGTAATGGAACTTTATAAAGATGGAAAAGGATATAAAAAGATACCCAAAGCCTTGAATATGCCAGTCAGTACTGTTTAATCACTTATTAAGAAGTGGGAAATTAGGGGCTCTTTTGATACCAAGTCAAGGTCAGGTAGACCAAGAAAGATTGCAGCCACAACTGGTGGAAGAATTGCTCAGGATACAAAAAACCTGAACCGTAGTCCACAGCCTTTGCAGCTCAGAGGAGTGGTTGGGGAGTGTAAAAATTATGCCCAACCTCATATTTTTATCACCATCACCACAAATGTAAATGAGGCCAAACGAGGTCCAGGACTGAAGTCAAAAAAGGAGTTCTGATCCTTCTCAAAGTCTAAAAATCTGTCTATAGATGCATTTTAATCTTGGTTCAAGATGAATGGCACCCCCAATGCACCTCACTGTGTGTAACGTGGAGCATGACACATAATAATAAAGGTCGTTTAAGCACGTTCTACTGCAATTCAAAATTGAAAATGGGTAAAAATTATTTATTTTTATTTTTTTAGCTTGGTATGTAATACTGACCTGATAGTTTTGTGGTCTGGAGAAGACACATGTTCTCCTCCCCCGTACACTGCATCGTATCTGAAGTGTAACACCAGGTGGATGTAGCAGACATGCAGGATCGGCACGTCAATCCATTGGATACTGAGCTGTCCCTTGGCACTAGGGTAAAAAAACATAACAGGTATATAATGGCATAAAATTAAACAGAACCTACAGTATCTCACAAAAGTGAGTACACCCCTCACATTTTTGTAAATATTTTCTTCTATCTTTTCATGTGACAACACTGAAGAAATGACACTTTGCTACAATGTAAAGTAGTGAGTGTACAGCTTGTATAACAGTGTAAATTTGCTGTCCCCTCAAAATAACTCAACACACAGCCATTAATGTCTAAACCACTGGCAACAAAAGTAAGTACACCCCTAAGTAAAATTTTTAGCCCAATTTTTTGTATAATGTATAAGATGATGTTACGAGTAAATAGATACCTAACGTTTTACGGTTTAAAATTGCGCCAAGCTTGTGGAATGGCGATGAACTTATCAGTGAATCAAGCCATCATTAGGCTGAAAAAACAAAACAAACCCATCAGAGAGATAGCAAAAACATTAGGTGAGGCCAAATCAACTGTTTTGAACATCCTTAAAAAGAAAGAACGTACCGAAGAATTCTTTCCCTGGTGAAGAAAACACCCTTCACAACAGTTGGCCAAATCAAGAACACTCTCCAGGAGGTAGGTGTATGTTTGTCAAAGTCAACAATCAAGAGAAGACTTTACCTGAGTGAATACAGAGGGTTCACCACAAGTTGTAAACCATTGGTTGGCCTCAAAAACAGGAAGGCCAAATTAGAGTTTGCCAAACAACATCTAAAAAAGCCTTCATAGTTCTGGAACAACATCCTATGGACAGATGAGACCAAGATCAACTTGTACCAGAGTGATGGGAAGAGAAGAGTATGGAGAAGGAAAGGAACTGCTCATGATCCAAAGCATACCACCTCATCAGTGAAGCATGGTGGTGGTAGTGTCATGGCGTGGGAATCTATGGCTGCCAATTGAACTGGTTCTCTCGTATTTATTGATGATATGATTGCTGACAAAAGCAGCAGGATGAATTCTGAAGTGTTTCGGGCAATATTATCTGCTCATATTCAGCAAAATGCTTCAGAACTCATTGAACGGCGCTTCACAGTGCAGATGGACAATGACCAGAAGCATACTGCGAAAGCAACCAAAGAGTTTTTTAAGGGAAAGAAGTGGAATGTTATGCAATGGCCAAGTCAATCACCTGACCTAAATCCGATTGAGCATGCATTTCACTTGCTGAAGACAAAACTGAAGGGAAAATGCCCCAAGAACAAGCAGGAACTGAAGACAGTTGCAGTAGAGGCCTGGCAGAGCATCACCAGGGATGAAACCCAGCGTCTGGTGATGTCTATGCGTTCCAGACTACAGGCTGTAATTGACTGCAAAGGATTTGCAACCAAGTATTAAAAAGTGAAAGTTTGATGGATGATTGTTAATCTGTCCCATTACTTTTGGTCCCCTAAAAAGTGGGAGGCACATATACAAACTGTTATAATTCCTACACCGTTCACCTGATTGGGATGTAAATACCCTCAATCTAAAGCTGAAAGTCTGCAGTTAAAGCACATCTTGTTTGTTTCATTTCAAATCCATTGTGGTGGTGTATGGAGCCAAAAAGATTACAATTGTGTCAATGTCCCAATATTTATGGACCTGACTGTATGTGTCTTAAATAAACAGGATTACACTATGTGCATTTTTCCTTGCATTTTATGACATTCTTTGGAGCCCTTGTACCTCTGGAACTCTATGGAAGATGATGATGATACAGATCTAATTGGTTGAGGAACACTTTCCTTAAGGCTGGTTTATTAGAGGTTTCTGGTCAGTTTAACCCCCTGGGGGAGTGTGCCTCACGCGGTGAAAAAATACGAGAGTTTGGTGGAAGGTGAACACTTGGACAATCGTTTACAATCACCTATAATATTTTGAACTGTTTTGCTTCATCATCACTACACACAAAGACTGTTCTGATGTGGTGTTGGCCACACGATATTTGCACTATTATTTTAAAATTAGCGCTGTTTTAGTATCTGATCATTACAGGAATTGGACTGTTTTCTTCCTATACTACATATATATATATATATATATATATATATATATATATATATATATATATATATATATATATATACATATATATATATAGTATAGGAAGTAAACAGTAATGTAATGTACAGTGCCCACCATGTGGTGAAAAAACGTAAGAGTATGAAGCGGTGTAGTTACCACTAGTAACAAACATCCACCATATCACTCCGCTGCCAGACTCCCATATATCACTTGCAGAGACAATGAACAGTCCTTTGCTGGTTTTGCTTTTGTTTATTCGGTGTACAACTTGGTTGGGGAAAGGGGGTATATGGGATGCCCATAGAATAATTCACTTTGCCATCATATTTAGAGATTTGTTTACAGATTAGCACATAATTTGAGTCTGAAGGGTTGATGTACACGTTTTAACAATTACAGTCTTTTCCCTGCATCACCATGCAGACTATTGCTCCTCCTCTGCTTAATTCCCGCAGACTATTACTTCCGGGACTTCCTCACCTATGACTGTGTAAGGATGAAGACATCACTCTTGACCGTGTAAGGGTGATGAAATCCTTTCTTCCTCCTGCACAAACTTATGCTGTAGTTAAAAGTGTAATGTCACATCTTCTTCTTTAAGCAAAAAGGACCCACTCTGAATGGTTCCTCATGCAGACTCATCTGCACGAGGAACCATTCAGAGTGGGTCCTTTTTGCTTAAAGAAGAAGATGTGACAGATCATATGTTCTGACAGCTTCACCTGCCCCTCTGCCCCAGGAATTCCTCATTAAGGACCGTGTAAAGATGAGGACATTGCCAATGAGGCAAAGTTCCTTCACAGTTCTCCCCGGGCGCCCCCCCCCCCCCCCAGATGGGGGTGCCCTCCTGCTGCTGTCTAGTATTCCATTCTCCACTTCACCCGGCCGACATCTCCCCCCAATGGCATGTCACCTCAGCTTATATAGGAGGCCCGCCCCCTGCCAGTACCAAATGGGGATCGTTCAGGGCTCCCATATGACCTGCCTGCCACTCCAGTTCTAGGCCCTGCCCCTCTTCCAGAACATTCTCCCTGGAAGCAGGGGAGGCAACTCAGAACTAGAGCACAGGTGGTCACACCCACTGCTACACTAACCACTCCCAACAAAGGAGCGGAGAATGGGATGACCTTAAAATTATGCCCCCCCTGAAAAAAGTTCTGAGGACGCCCATGGTGGGGACGTCCCCTCTCGCCCCTTGTAATAACAAGTGAGCGGCTGCTTAGCCTCATCAGTTGTTATTACTAGAAAGCCGATCATCGGCTATAAAAAAAATGGTACCGGGGTGATGCCTGTAGCTGCATGCATCACTCTGGTACAACCACTTCAGCAAAATGATGTACCGGTACATGATTTTGCGGGAAGTGGTTAACATAAACACATAAACATTCCACAATGGTTCGGTAAAGTAAAGTGGACACAATGCTAGTCACATCTCCAAGAGGATTAGCAGACAAAAACAATAGGTGACTCAATTAAGAATGGGGATTCACACCTAGGAGGCACACAATGGGGAATTATAAAATGAGGTGAAAGACACTTTAAAGTGATACTAAAGTCTTGTTTTTTTTTTTTCTTTAAAAATAAAAAACATGTTCTACTTACCTACTCTGTGCAGTGGTTTTGCACAGAGCAGCCTGGATTCTCCTCTTCTCGGGTCCCTAGCCGGCGCTCCTGAATTCTCCCTCCTGCCGGGAGCCCCCAAAGCAGGTAGCTTGCTATGGGGGCACCCGTGTCCAGCCGTGGTTTGGCCCTCCTCCTCTATCTCCTCATTGGTTAATTGACTTTTATTGACAGCAGTTTCTCAGTGAATCAGGAGGGACACACAGAAGGTTTTTTAATCTTAATACATAGAATGCATTATGATAAAAAAAACCCTTCTGTCTTTAGAACTACTTTAATAAACAGATTACACATAACAGCAGGAGACATCAGCATTAGGTTGTTTTGAGCTGATTATAGTAACATCTATTCTGAGTATGGCAGGGGGGGGTGAAGTAGTCATTTCTGGTTTGGGCACAGAGGCCCCAAATCTGTATCTGGGTCCTAGGTTCCCAGAGTCTGTGTTTTTCGGGGAGACATGGACACAAATCCAAAGCAAAACCACTTCAAAGGTCCCCCAGGCACACACCTCTCAAAGACTAGACCCCCCTTTAAAAGCCAGGGCCCATAGTCAGTAGACAAGAGGCTACCCTGAAGTCCCCTCTAAAAGCCCCTGTCCTGGTTGAGTTTGTCACAGTATGCACGTGCCCCAGGCCAGGTTTCAGTCTATACAATCACACCTCTGTTCCTCCAAAACTGTAACTAAAACTAACTACATGAAAAGATGGGAAGAAGAAATGGGGAAAACACTTGATGAGCAGATTGGAATTAGATATGGGCCTCCATTGCCAAAAAAAAAAAATACCAATATCTTACTGTTAGAAAACTCCTAAAAAATTGATGATGATGACAATGATGATGATGATGATGATGATGATGACGATGATATCTTCCTCTCGTACTACATATGAACTAAAGTAAAGTAAAGTAAATTCCAGACTACTCATCAAATGGATCCAGATAATGTTGGTAAGGAAGACGGCACAATGGCTATGGATAGGGGTCTATAATTTAATGAATTCAGTACTAATAAACAGACCCATCTATGACATTCCCAGTGCAGCAATTTAGCTCGTCAGCTTTATATTTAGTGTGACCAAACAATACTTCACTCATGGAAAACTCCCACAATAACCTTCTCAGAGGTCAAAGTAAATGGTACCATGGTCAACTAAAAATGGACTTCAATTCCACAGTTCCTGAAATATTGATTCCTGTGGATGGGGACAGGAGGTGAGGACAAGGAGTGGGCAGGAGGGATGCTGCCCTGGGTGCTGTGGTATCATGTGAGGTGGGGCGTGGGGGGCACCACAAGGAAATTGGGGGGAGGGTATTTGTTTTGAGAAGGGGAGTTTAGGGAGCGGCAGGGGGTAAGAATTGTTCTAGGAGGGCAAATTTGGGGCAGTGCGCTAGGAGTGGTGATTTGGGGGGGAAGGTTGTGTTGGGAGGGGGATGGGGGAAGAGGATTTGTGCTAGGAGGGAGGATTTGGGGGGTTTGTGTTAGGAGGGAGATGGGGGAAGAATATTAGTGCTAGGAGGGCAGAATCGGGGCAGGAGGATAGGGGCAGGAGGTGAGGACAAGGGGTGGGCAGGAAGGATGCTTCCCTTGGCGCTATGGTATCATGTGATGTGGGGGAGCACCAAAAGGAGATTGGGGGAGGGTATTTGTGTCGAGAAAGGGAATTTGGGGAGCAGCAGGGGGAAAGATTGTTCTAGGAGCGCAAATTTGGGGAGGTGCGCTAGGAGTGGTGATTTGGAGGGTTTGTGTTGGGAGGGAGATGGGGGAAGAATATTAGTGCTAGGAGGGCAGAATCGGGGCAGGAGGATAGGGGCAGGAGGTGAGGACAAGGGGTTGGCAGGAAGGATGCTTCCCTAGCCGCTATGGTATCATGTGAGGTGGGGGGGCACCAAAAGGAGATTGGGGGAGGGTATTTGTGTCGAGAAGGGGAATTTGGGGAGCGGCGGGGGGGGTAAGAATTGTTCTAGGAGGGCAAATTTGGGGAGGTGTTCTAGGAGTGGTGATTGGGGGGGGGGTTGTTGGGATGGGGAAGAGGATTTGTGCTAGGAGGGGGGATTTGGGGGGTTGTGCTATAAAAGTAATATGGTAGAGGGGAATATTTTTTTGGGGGGGAGGGGATTTGTGCTAATAGGGATTGTGTGTGTGTGCGTCTGTGTGTGGGGGGGTGTTGGGCTAGGAGGGGAAATTTGTGGGGAGGGTATGTGCTAGGATGGGGGGGTTGGGGGGGGGGATTTGCGTTGGAAGGGTGGAATTTGGAGTGGGGGAAAGGATTTGTGCTTGTAGGGGAAATTTGAGGGGGAGAGGATTTGTGCTAGGAGGTTTTTTCTTTTTTTGGGGGGGGGGACTTACAGATTAGTGCTCGCTTTTTATTTTATTTTTTTGAGGGAAGGGATTTTCACTGACACACAAAGCTCATACATCTTGGGGGGGGGGTTCCAATTTGGCATAAAAATACCTATATTATAAAACTTTAGAAGTGTCAATACAAAACAAATATGTATAGTGAGCAATGTTAAATACAATCCTTTTGTGAAAATACGCTCAAAAGTGCAACATGCAAAAAGGAAAACGATATATGCTTATAATATAGAATCCTGGGGCTGGTTGTGTAGCAATCAAGTGTCCACATCCAAAAAAATCAACTCATAAATAGCAAAAACTAAAGTGCAAATATATAATGTCCATAGAAGTTAGTGTTCATCATGCTCTTCCTTAATAGTGTCCACAATAAAACATGCTTCAGTGCTCTCCTGTGACCCCCACTCGTGCTTGCGCTCACCTCTAGGCGTGTGACACGGTAATTAAACCGTGTCTAATCACGCATTGGAGCCACTCCTAGGCTCATTCAGGGTATACTGTTGTAAACTCCAAGCCTCTCAGATGACATCAATAGTTTCACATAAAAGAAAGAAAAAGCTCCATAGTGTAATATAGCCAAAGATTTATTAAAAGTAGATTAAAAATTCCCAACAGGAGGGTACTCACAATATACAGGTGCGTGAGTGCACCAACCTATCCAGAGTGTGGTATACAAACAAACGCTCGTATGGCGTGCGGTGTGGTGTGCTCTCCTCTGCTCCTCTGTACTGACAGCTCCGTCCTACCCCTCCCCTACGCGTATTCGGCACAGGGATCACGTGCCTTCATCTGGGGGATCTGAGGGGAGGGGTAGGACGGAGCTGTCAGCACAGAGGAGCAGAGGAGAGCACACCACACCGCACGCCATACGAGCGTTTGTTTGTATACCACACTCTGGATAGGTTGGTGCACTCACGCACCTGTATATTGTGAGAACCCTCTTGATGGGAATTTTTAATCTGCTTTTAATAAATCTTTGGCTATATTACACTATGGAGCTTTTTCTTTCTTTTATGTGAAACTATTGATGTCATCTGAGAGGCTTGGAGTTTACAACAGTATACCCTAAATGAGCCCAGGAGTGGCTCCAATGCGTGATTAGACACGGTTTAATTACCGTGTCACACGCCTAGAGGTGAGCGCAAGCACGAGTGGGGGTCACAGGAGAGCACTGAAGCATGTTTTATTGTGGACACTATTAAGGAAGAGCATGATGAACACTAACTTCTATGGACATTATATAGTTGCACTTTAGTTTTTGCTACTTATGAGTTGATTTTTTTGGATGTGGACACTTGATTGCTACACAACCAGCCCCAGGATTCTATATTATAAGCATATATCGTTTTCCTTTTTGCATGTTGCACTTTTGAGCGTATTTTCACAAAAGGATTGTATTTAACATTGCTCACTATACGTATTTGTTTTGTATTGACACTTCTAAAGTTTTATAATATAGGTATTTTTATTCAGCACATTTTTATATTTCACTTTAGTTTTTAGCGCAGACACAATTATTTATATTTTTATTATGCACACGAAATGAAACGTGGTTAGTGTTTGCAGCTTATCTAGAATTGGTATATATTCCAGAGGCATTAATCCATCTGTGGCTCGCAAGATTTTTACATAACCTCCCAATTTGGCATGTTCGCCCTAAATCTAGTGAAACACTTCAGCTAATTTAAGTGCTCACAACCCCCTTAATGAGAGTTTGGTGCTCTCATTGGACTGAAAATATGAGGACTGTACTGTGTGGAAGAGCTGTGTAAATCTCAGAACTGGATGGACAGGAGTATAAATGGCAAGTAAAAATAGCCTTATATGTGTATTTAACCGTGTATAAGGAAACAGCAGATAGTCACTTACAGGAAGGAAGAGTCGGGGTGCATCCATCAGTTTCACAACACGATGTCCCCATCTTCACTCTCGCATTGTAGGGAAGGCTCATACTTCCTCTCATGTTACACTTGTTCTGCAGTGTACAGGACATCACATATGTTTTTGAAACAAGGGTACCTACAAGTAAAAAAAACTTTATCATTCTCTGCAACAAAAATAAACAACGACTTAGGAGTCCTTTTAGGCCCCTTTCACACGATCTGGCCGCCTGTCCATTTTTTTCAGGTGGATCCGGTCGGGCCACCCATTGACTTCTATGGGGAGGCAGATGTCAGCGGATGTGTGTCCGCTGCCACCCGCCTGCCATCCCATCCGACAAGATCTGCTCAAAACAGATGTATGGTGATCAGGGCTGCTGTTAGAAATCACGGGGCTCCATACAGCCTACCTGACAGGCACCCCGCCCCCTCCCCCCCGGCCGGAAGTGTCTGAGAACATCATAGATTTATCAGTCACTGTCTTTGCGGCCTCAGGTGCAAAGATTAATGAAATAGAAGAGCTCTGAAGCTTCTTGCTCATTCACAAGCTGAAGCACAGTAAACACAGTTTACTATGCTTCAGTGATGAATGGACACAGGAGTGATTGGTACCAATCACTTACTGTGTTCGTTCAGGAAGGGAAGGGGCCAATAAATCATATATTTGCTGCCATCTTCCCCCACTCTTTTCTTCCTGAACCCCCCTCCCCTGTGTGCCCGCAGCAGCTGACGCCAGGAGAGGAGGGAAGCTAGGAGCACTGCAAGGAAAGGGGCCCACAGGGGGGCGCAGGCAGCATATGGAAGGGGTGCAAGTACTAGAACCACTCCCCTGCAGTGCAGCTGGAGGGAGAAGCTGCCAGCGTTGCAGGGGAAGGTAGAAGAGGATCGGTGTCTGCAATGAGACAGTACAGCCGGCCCTCCTGCCCCGCGGGTGCCTGGGTCCCCCTTTTGACCTGATGGGACCCAGTACTGCCTTATCAGCAGCCCTGCTGATGATTGCAGCCTTCTTTAAATCATTAACCATTTATGAAACTGACTTAGGGTTGGCACCTGTCCGGAATTCACCCGGGCAGTCCGGGTTTTGATTTTGAAATATGTGTCCAGGTTTCAGTCCCCCTGAAACCTAGACACAGTATTCAGACAGGAATGTGGCTCAGAACGGGGCCTGACAGGAGGGTAAGGGGGCATTATGCATGCCGCATTATTATTCTCTTTGGCATGCCCAAAGGTATCCCAGGTGTGTTACAATCGTTTATATACTAAAGCAAAAAAAAAAAAAAACTGTGTGCCGCTAAAAGTTTCCGGGTTTGGCTTGTAAAAAAAAGTGGGCAGTACAGTGGTGTAGTGGGTAGCACTCTCACCTAGCAGTAAAAAGGGTTGCTGGTTCGAATCCCAACCACGACACTACCTGCCTGGAGTTTGCATGTTCTCCCTGTGACTGAGTGGGTTTCCTCCCACACTCCGAAAACATGCTGGTCGGTTAATTGGCTTCTGTCCAAAATTGTCCCTAGTATATGAATGTGAGTTAGGGACCTTAGATTCAATGGCGTTCCTAGAAGGGGGCCAGAGTGGGCCCTGACCCCCCAACATTATGCTGTGCCCCACCATGTACCACCCCCCAAAAAAAATTTTTTCTTTTTTTTTTTTTTTTTACAAAAAAGGCAATGTCTTTTTGTTTGCATTCATATCGGATGCGCCGCATCTTACTCGGGCTGCCGCTGGAGTAACACAGTCTCTATTGAGAGGGAGAGCGTCCCCAGTCAGCTCCTGCGGGTGATTCCTCCCCCCTCCCTCTGCTCGCTGACACTGCATAATGCGAGCGCTCACACAACCACGGCCGCCCGATCTGCTCCTTCCCCTGCATCCTCATTGGTAGGGAGAAGTGCGAGTTGCAGGAAGGACTCCACCAGGACTCTCAGTTACTGAAAAAACTCCTTAGGACAGGAGAACCAGCACGTAAATTCCAAGAGATGCCAGACCAGTGCTGTCAATAGCAGGGGCAGAACAGCAAGAGGAGGCCGGGGAACCCCACAGTGGCAGAACACCAGGGCCCGGTGGCAAGACAACCTTTGCAACCCCAATAGGTCTCCCACTGCTTTGGACCCTTATATTTTCTTGGCATGCTGGTGACATATATATCTTGTTTTCTGCCACCCTGGGGGGCCCCAATACAGTAGGAAAGGAGCTCACTGCAGAACATGTGAAAGGGCCGTTGTGGGATCATAGTAAAGGGTCCCAATATATATATATACATATATAATTGCATTTTATAGTTGCCCCCCTATTTTTGTCCCTGTCCCCCCATGTGCCCCCCCTAAATATGAAAGCTGGAGATGCCATTGCTTAGATTGTAAGCTCTTTGAGGGTAGGGACTGATGTGAATGTACAATGTATATGTAAAGCGCTGTGTAAATTGACGGCACTATATAAGTAACTAAAATAATAATAATAACCTCTAAACCAAGTTGATCAGCAGAAAAAATGTTCTCTGCTGATTGTCTCAGCACACTGAGAAGCTGGCACTGCCTGTAACAGAAACGGTCAGTTTACAAAAGTGTTATCTCAGCACCTCACTGGCAATCTCTGTGAAAATTCTCCCCCCTCTCTATCCGAGAGGGGGGAGAAGAGAGAATCGCCGGAGAACTGAGTGGAAAGGAGGACGTTCATTGACTTCCTTCTTCCTCAATCAGAGCCCCTAAGATAGTGAAAAAGCACCCTTGCCTTTCACAACCCCCCCCCCCCCCCCAAAAAAAAATCTGTAGAGAAGGTTAGAAACAGAATACGCATATATATACTGGTATGTGTAGATTGGTAGATTGTAAGCTCTAATTTTAGATTGTAAGCTCTAACGAGCAGGGCCCTCTGATTCCTCTTGTATCAAATTGTAATGTAACTAATGTCTGCTCTCAAAGCGCTGGGCAAACTGTTGGCGCTATATAATCCTGTATAATAATATATATATATATATATATATATATATATATATATATATATATATATATACACACACACACACACACACACACTTACAGTATCTCACAAAAGTGAGTACACCCCTCACATTTTTATAAATATTCTATTCTAATTTTTCATGTGACAACACTGAAGAAATGACACTTTGCTACAATGTAAAGTAGTGAGTGTACATCTTGTATAACAGTGTAAATTTGCTGTCCCCTCAAAATAACTCAACACACAGCCATTAATGTCTAAACCGCTGGCAACAAAAGTGAGTACACCCCTAAGTGAAAATGTCCAAACTGGGCCCAAAGTGTTAATATTTTGTGTGGCCACCATTATTTTCCAGCACTGCCTCAACCCTCTTGGGCATGGAGTTCACCAGAGCTTCACAGGTTGCCACTGGAGTTCTTTTCCCCTCCTCCATGACGACATCACGGAGCTGGTGGATGTTAGAGACCTTGTGCTCCTCAACTTTTTGTTTGAGGATGCCCCACAGATGCTCACTAGGCTTTAGGTCTGGAGACATGCTTGGCCAGTCCATTACCTTTACCCTCAGCTTCTTTAGCAAGGCAGTGGTCGTCTTGGAGGTGTGTTTGGGGTCATTATCATGTTGGAATACTGCCCTGTGGCCCAGTCTCCAAAGGGAGGGGATCATGCTCTGCTTCAATACGTCACAGTACATGTTGGCATTCATGGTTTCCTCAATGAACTGTAGCTCCCCAGTGCCAGCAGCACTCATGCAGCCCCAGACCATGACACTCCCACCACCATGCTTGACTGTAGACAAGACACACTTGTCTTTGTACTCCTCACCTGGTTGCCCCCACACACGCTTGTCACCATCTGAACCAAATATGTTTATCTTGGTCTCATCAGACCACAGGACATGGTTCCAGTAATCCATGTCCTTAGTCTGCTTGTCTTCAGCAAACTATTTGCGGGCTTTCTTGTACATCATCTTTAGAAGAGGCTTCCTTCTGGGATGACAGCCATACAGACCAATTTGATGCAGTGTGCGGCGTATGGTCTGAGCACTGACAGGCTGATCCCCCACCCCTTCAACCTCTGCAGCAATGCAGGCAGCACTCATACGTCTATTTCTCAAAGACAACCTCTGGATATGACGCTGAGCATGTGCTGTGTGTTGAGTTATTTTGAGGGACAGCCAATTTACACTGTTATACAAGCTGTACACTCACTACTTTACATTGTAGACAAGTGTTATTTCTTCAGTGTTGTCACATGAAAAGATAGAATAAAATATTTACAAAAATGTGAGAGGTGTACTCACTTTTGTGAGATACTGTGTGTATGTATATATATATATATATATATATATATATATATATATATATATATTACATACACACAGTATATCCTGGAGCACATGTATTAAAACAGGAGGGTGTTTAGGCCATGTTTAATATACGGTGTTTACATATATTTATATATATATATATATATATATATATATATATATATATATATATATATATATATATATAAAAATATATATAAACACTGTATATTAAACATGGCCTAAACACCCTCCTGTTTGGTTCGCAGCAGAACTCCCGAACAGGGGAATAGTTCTAACCCAAACGGTGAATCCCATTGAAGTCTATGGAAGCCGAACAGGAAAAAATCAAGAGAACACATTTTGAAGGCTTATTTGCAAGTAATTGCCCATAAAAGGGGTATAGGGGCCCGGGTACTGCCCCGGAGGACATGTATTAATATATATATATATATATATATATATATATATATATATATATATATATAAAAACAATCTTTTTTTCATGAACAGTGATTTTAATTATGCCTAAAGTGCAACATTAAAAATGGAAAATTCCATTAAATGTAGTGCCCAGGGGGTCCCTTTAAAGGAGTTATAAGGCAGAAGGTTTTTTTACCTTAAAGCATTCTATACATTAAGATAAAAACCTTTTCTGTGTAGCAGCCCCCCCCCAGCACCCCCTAATTACTTACCTGAGCCCCGTCTCTCTCCAGCAATGTCCACAAATGTCTAAGCCGTCCAGTACACTCCTCCTGATTCGCTGAGACAAAACAGCAGCGCCATTGGCTCCTGTGGCTGTCAATCAAAGTCAGTCAGCCAATTAGGGGAGAGAGGGGGCAGGACCGGGTCAGGGCTCCGTGTCTGAATGGATACACAGAGCTCTGACTCGGCTCGGGTGCCCCCCCATAGGAAGCTGCTGGCTGTGGGGGCACTCGATAGGAGGGAGGGGCCAGGAGCAGCAAAAAGGGACCCGAGAAGAGGAGGATCTGGGCTGCTCTGTGCAAAACCAACTGCACATAGGAGGTAAGTATAACATGTTTGGCCCTTCGGGACTGGTATGATTTGGAGGGGAATCCCGCACCAAATAAAAAAAAACGGTGTGCCCCCCCCCCCCAAATCCATACCAGACCTTTATCTGGGCATGCAGCCTGGCAGGTCAGGAAAGGGGGGAGGAGCGGCCACATGCCCTTAACATGGGGGGGGTTTGTACAGGGGGGGGCAGTTTACTATGCCACAGTTATAAATGAACACAGTGAGTGAGTGTGCTCAAAGTGTACATTTAGAAAATAAAGGGGCAGGTAAATTACGTAATTCCTATCCCCTTTCCCTGAAACAGGAGGGAAGCCAGCAGCACTGCGGGGTAGGGAGGGGGGCCAACACGGGGGGGGGGGGCAGTACGGGTAATCGGCAATGCCAGTAGAGATTAGGGTGTGCCCAGGCAAACATGGCACACCCCCTGAGCACACATATGGACACTGTAATGTGAAAGCAAAATGGCAACCATCTCAATTTATAGCAATCTTTTAACAAACAAGACAAAAGTTTCCCAGCACACTTAACCCCCCCCCTCCAAAAAAAATTCAAAACAAACTACACTGTCAATTCTTTGTATTAAAATGGAGGTTTTATTTGCACAACATTTACAAATATATGTAAAGGCTGTCTCGTTAAGGTCCTCCTGTATAGTGCGGTCCTAACCCTAATTTTTGAGGATCTCCATGTTAGAGGATATATAGCGATAGATAAAATAGTAGATATGTTTGGAGGCGGCCCATTTCTCCTTAAAGGTGGAGGGGCACACCAGAAGCCCAACAAAGCCCAACTGCAGATTTATGCCCCGTACACACAATCGCACATTCCGACAACAAAATCCACGGATCTTGGACGGATGTTGGCTCAAACTTGTCTTGCATACACACGGTCACACAAAGTGGGTCGGAAATTCTGAACGTCAAGAACGCGGTGACGTACAACACGTACGACGAGCCGAGAAAAACGGATTTTGTTGTTGGAAAATTTGAGATCCAGATCTCAAATTTTGTGTGACGGAAATTCCGATGGAAAATGTCCGATGGAGCCTACACACGGTCGGAATTTCTGACAACAAGCTCCCATCGAACATTTTCCGTAGGAAAATCCAACGGTGTGTACGAGGCAGAAGACTGGTATTTGCACATCTCCCAACATTTTGAGATGGGAATGAGGGACACCTACTAGCAAACCTATGTAGGCATAGGACACGCCCCCTTAAAGGAGAATTAATTAAAAAAAAAAGGTTCATTAAATCCACAAGGGATTTTTTTTACCACTACTATTCCTTTATATTGGCTTTTAATATTTACAAATGCAGCAATTTAGAATTTGGATGAAAGGTTTAGTGCTGGGAAACACTTTTTGAAAGATAAAAAGTGAATTTTATATACAACTCTATAGATCAGACCAAAATGAGGGACAAATGAGGAGGAAAGAGGGACAGAGGGACATTTGCTTGAAATCTGGGACATTCCCTCGAAATCCGGGACAGTCCCTCGAAAGCCGGGTCAGTTCCTCGAAATCCGGGACAGTTGGGAGCTATGAATTCGTACTGTGTCAGGATCTTCCTGCTAATTATAAATTGTGCACATAAAACATCAAATGGACATCTCTGGAGCAACAAAGTATCCGGGGGCCTCTGATGTGAACTGACGCTTGTGAAACACTGACATCAAATACACATAGCATTTTTATTGAATAACTTACCCAAAGCCCAGCTTTCTGTGTATACAGCTCCACACACAGAGCCAGAAGGACAAGTCTCTCTGGTGCCGGTACATGAGTCTGATGAAGAAATACACTGTGTACAAGAGAGCGAGTATCCTAAAGAGAGAAAAAAAACAGTAGAGAATGAGCATCGATCATAGCAATCCTTACGTTTGACCATAGCAGTTGTGTTTGCACTAAAATTAATTTCCTGAAAACATATGTTTGTTAACCACTTAAGGACCGGAAGGATTTGACCCCCTTAATGACCAGAGCACTCTTTTTTTACAATTTGGCACTGCGCTGCTTTAACTGGTAATTGCGCAGTCATGCAACGCTGTACCCAAACAACATTTTTGTCCATTTTTTCCCCTCACAAATAGAGCTTTATTTTGGTGGTATTTGATCACCTGTGGAATTTTTATTTTTAGCGATATAAAAAAAAGAAAAAAAAATTATATTTTCAACGTTTTGTTATTAAAAAAAAAAACACAATAAACTCAATTTCAGTCATACTTTTAGGCCAACTTTATTCAGCCACATGTCTTAGGTAAAAAAAAATGTCAATAAGCGTATATTGATTGGTTTGCGCAAAAGTTATCGCATCTACAAACTATGGTACATTTTCTGGAATTTACGTAGCTTTTTGTTTAACCACTTAAGGACCAGCCTCGTTTTGAGATTTTGGTGTTTACATGTTTAAAACAGTTTTTTTTTTTGCTAGAAAATTACTTAGAAACCCCAAACATTATATATTGTTTTTTTTTTCTAACACCCTAGAAAATAAAATGGCGGTCATCGCAATACTTTTTTTCACACCGTATTTGCGCAGCGGTCTTACAAGCGCACTTTCTTTGGAAAAAATTCGCTTTTTTGAATAAAAGAATAAGACACCAGTAAAATCAGCCCAATTTTTTTTTATACTGTAAAAGATAATGTTATGCCGAGTAAATTGATACCCAACATGCCACGCTTCAAAATTGTGCCCGCTCGTGGAATGGCGACAAACTTTTACCCTTAAAAATCTCCATAGGCGACGTTTAAAAAATTCTACAGGTTGCATGTTTTGAGTTACAGAGGAGGTCTAGGGCTAGAATTATTGCTCTCGCTCTACCGATCGCGGCAATACCTCACATGTTTGGTTTGAACACCGTTTTCATATGCGGGCGCTACTCACGTATGCATTCGCTTCTGCACGCGAGCTCGTCGGGGCGGGGCGCATTAAAAAAAAATGATTATTATTCATTTTACCTTTTATTTTTTATCTTTACACTGTTTAAAAAAAAATGTCACTTTTATTCCTATTATAAGGAATGTAAACATCCCTTGTAATAGAAAAAAGCATGACAGGTCCTCCTAAATATGAGATCTGGGGTCAAAAAGACCTCAGATCTCATATTTAGACTAAAATGCAGTTAAAAAAAAAAAAAAAATTGTAATTTAAAAAAATTATTTAAATAAAATGGCCCTTTAAGAGCTGTGGGCAGAAGTGATGTTTTGACGTTGCTTCCGCCCAGCAATTGTATGGAGACGGGTGGGGGCTATCTTCCTATCACTTGTCTCCATACCTGACAGGATGCAATCGCCTCCGCCGCTGCCAATGGCTCCGGTAACCGGCGGAGGACACCGGATTGCAGCGGGAGGGGGGGCTCTCCCGCCACCTGATAAAAGTGATCTCGCGGCAAATTTGCTGCAGAGACCACTTTTATCTTGTAGCGGACCGCCCGCTGAAGACGAGGATACCGGGGTTATGGTAGCTAGCTGCTGCCATAACAACGATATCCTCCTTCAAACGGCTGCCGTAAAACCGTGGTTAATAACCTAAAAGTGGCTTGCCAGCAGCAGTCCGTACGCCTCCTTCCTGGGACCTGGAAAACTGCTACCATTGGACTAATCGCCTCTGTGCCATATACAAATGCGATTTTTTCTTCAACCTTTGTGAATAGATTTTATCTTATTTTTAATCAATAAATCTGTCAAGGATAATGCACTAGGCTGGTGCGCTCTTTTTTTCTTTCTTTTCATTTAATATTAGGACATCCCATCCTTAAGAGCAGCAAGGCCGAAATCCACAGTCCTTCCTGAACCCTTGGGATCTTTTAGCTAATACACCTGTGCGCAAGAGTATTTTTGCATTTTTCTTCAAGTGGTTAAGTGATCCATTGACTCTTGATTACAGTTGACCCTGCCCACTTATCAACTCCATTACAATGTGCAAATGCTGCCAATGAGCAGATTTGTTATGGCCGGTGATTTGTACTGGATTGGGCCAGGGAGATATATGGCAATGTAAATGGATTCTTTGCTTTGTTGACGGCCACATTGGTTCTGGCTTTATTTTATGGGATGCCTGCTGCACTCAGGAGTTTGGGCTCCTGGTTCCTCACAGAGGTAGGAATTGAGTGGGTAGAACCATGGGCGTAGCATAAGGGGTTGCAGGGGTCACAATCGCAACCCTGCCCCTAGCTCCAGGGGGCCCCTGCAGCCTCCCTGTCATATTATCATATCCTCCACAAACTCCAGCTCCGATCTGCCCTAGGGCCCCACAGCCACGTTCCAGTACTGGGCTTCTACTACGCCTTCCACAGTCCACACCCCTCTGTTCCCATTGGCTGGGGAGAAGCTTTGAGCCATTTCCTGAATGGAGAGGAGCACGGGGTGAGAACAGCCCAGGATGGGGAAGTGTCTGTGCTGTGTGCTGGCAACATGGAATGGTAACTGAGCTCAGAGAGGCAAGAGTAAGGAGAATGCCGTCCTGTAGCCATAATGGGACGGATGTCACTGGTGAGGTATGACACTGCTCAGTGTCTCCTAGTCACCAGCTGGGATTCTCTGTACCCCCCCCCCCCACCTGGGGATATCTACTTACCCCATTTCCCTGACAACTAGGGAAAAGACACACTCCTCCGGGAGGTGACCTCCTGCCAACACTGACAGAGAAAACTTCAGAAATTGCTAAAACAAATCCCTTAACACCTCCTTAGGGGGCCCCTGAGGGGCTGCAGGCTCCAGATTTTGTGTCACATAGATTTGCCCTCCCAGATCTAAGTTGCCCCCTGACCACCCGCTCCACCCTGCATGCTATGCCCGGTTGCTGAGCTCCTTTCCCATTACAGCACTCTATACTGTTCCTCCTCCGCAGGGCTGAAATCACATTCCTTTACAACACAGCCAGTCAGCCATGATCTGCACAGGGTGTATCTGTCTTCTGCAACTACACTGCCGTTCTGACCAGAGAATTTTACAGGTCAGAAGGGCAACATAAAAGCCAGATACACCCTGTGAAGACTGACAGACTGTGTGTAAAGGAATGTGATTCCAGCCCTGTGTAGTGTGTGGGGGGGGGGGCTGTATACAATGCTGGGATGGGAAAGGAGCTCTGCCAAGTGACCTGCCAGGGGTCCCTGTCCTCTGATTCTTCAGCGGTGATCCCCATCCTCCGATTCTCCAGCAGTGATCCCTGTCTTTTGATTCTCCAGCGGTGATCCCTGTCCTCTGATTCTCCAGCGGTGATCCCTGTCCTCTGATTCCCCAGCAGTGATCCCTGTCCTCAGTGATCCCTTTCCTCTGATTCTCCAGCAGTAATCCCTGTCATCTAATGTAAAGAGGAACTCTGGGAACTCAAAACTCTTAAGCCACTTTGAGTATGTTGGCGTGCAGTGGATGTATCTGCATGCACGTTGAAAGTAGTGGTGGGGGGGCCCAGGTCAACTTTTGCATCGGGCCCACAAGCTTCAAGCTATGCCTCTGGATAGAACCAAATAACGATAGGCAGCCCTTGGTTTGAGGGATGGGATAAAACACATCCACAAACACATTTGCAACCTGCAAATTATTATATTTGTTTCTGGGATTAGATGTGGTTTTAAAAAGGTGATGCAAAGCTACAGGAATGCTTCGGAGGAGGAAGTTTCATTTTTGTTGGGGCTTGTGCCAGAACTGCTGTTGGCAGAAGCTTGCCCTGCTTGTTTGACATGCTTTGACACCCCAGGCTCTGATCCCACATAAGCAAAAACAGTCTTCAATTTTTATTCTATTTTTTTTTTTATATCCCAGTATTTGATGTTCTCCATGATACTCAAAATTTGCTCTGTTCCCGAAGGATCCTGCCTAAACTGGAAACATGTTGTCTGATCTGATGTGTGTCTGTTGGAGAATGTTCAAGATTTAAAGGCGAACTTCAGGCGGCACTGATAGCCACTGATAGGTGGCACTGATTGGCCGTACTGATGGGCACTGATTGGCACTGCTTGGTGGCACTGATAGGCAGCAATGATTGGGAATGATAGGTGGCACTGATTGGCACTATTAGAAAGCACTGATGGGCGGCACTGATAGGCACTGATAGGTAGCACTGATTGGCCGCATTTAGTGGCACTGATGGACACTAGTTGGCAGCACTGATGGGCACTGAAAGGCAGAACTGATAGTCAACACTGATGAGCACTGATAGGTGGCACTGATGGGCATTGATAGGCAGCACTGATGAGCACTGATTGGCAGCACTAATAGGTGGCACTGACAGGTGGCACTGATTGGCATCACTGATAGGCAGCACTGATGGGCACTGCTTGACACTGACAGGTGGCACTGATTGGCAGCACTGATGGGCAGCACTAATTGGCACTGATGGGCACTGACTGGTGGTACTGATTGCAAGCACTGATTGGCACTGACAGGTGGCACTGATTGGCACTGACAGGTGGCACTGATTGGAAGCACTGATTGGCACTGATATGTGGCATTGGTTGACACTAAAAGGTGGCATTGATTGGCACTGACAGTTAGCACTGATTGTCACTGACTGTCACTTACATGTGGCATTGACTGGTACTGACAAGTAGCACTGATTGGCACTGACATGTGGCAATGACAGGTGGCACTGATTGGAAGCAATGACTGGCACGTGGCACTGATTGGAAGCACTGATTGGCACTGACAGGTGGCACTGATTAGCAGCCCTGGCACTCTTTGCTACTGACAGGTGGCACTGATTGGCACTGACAAGCAACACTGGCACTGATTGTCACTGACTGAGGAGAGGGGGGTATCACATTGAGCAGATATTGGTACTTGTAAGATCCGCTCAGTGTGTGACACTGTCATCTATTGTAACTGCTTGCAGAGAGAAAGAGGAGCTGTCAGAATTCAGTGGTGATGCCTGGGGTGGGCGGGACTGATCAGCGATCGAACACCAGATCAGTTCTGGCACCAGCCATTTGATGGTGGAGAGCACAACCAATGGGAGTGTTACATTGTTTTATGGATGGGTGTACTTCCGCTTTAAATATTTCAAGTTTAGGATAATCAAATACAACCAAAGCATTTCAGGGCAAGTTTCAGGTCTCCCCCCCCCCCCCACTTCAGGGCTTGAACAATAGTTTAATAATAATATCAGGATGGCGTTCGGCATAGAATTTGACCAGATTTACCAGCATACCCTGAGGGCAGCCCGCTGGATCTAGAGAATTGTGCTCATAACAGGTGTCCCCATTGGAAGATCCTGTCCCTGTTACAACTATAACATTTTGGATTTCTCAGCACTCCCTACACTCCCTACACTGGAAACAATCCTCACAGGATACAAAGAGAAGGTGAATCACCCCAGTGGGGACACAGACAGCATTAGAAATACGATGGATTCCAAGCCCTTCTCTACTCCATCCGAAGTCTAAAAAATGTGGCTATAAATTACATTTTAATAAAACAAAAACAAAAAATAAGTACTGGCTATACCAGCAATCTGGTAAACACGTTAAATGTCTAAATGTCTTAATTGGTAAATCATTGGCAACAAGGTAAAGCATTCCCTAAGTGGTGCCTTTGTTCTCCTAAATGATCTGCTGAATCTGAGGAGCTCAGTGTATAAGTCTGTATTTGGATATAACATGTATTCTGAACCCCTCGCAATGTACAAGTCTTACCAAAACTTTATATGGATTTATACTGTATAATTCAATATCCCGGGGCTTTTTATCTGGAGATAAATGTAGTAAATTTCATATGGGATTTCCAAGTTCTAGGTCCTGGGGTGCTTAAAAGGACCAAATGTCCAGGTACCTTCTTCAGGATAACTCCTCTCTTCTAATATTTGATTAATCATGTTAGATAATGTTCTACATTTCTGAGTTGCGTCTGTAAAAGGGGCAAATATTCTTTGAAAGAAAAAAGGTGCATTCTTTTAAAGACATTTGTGAAGTATTTCTTAAAGATAAATAAGCACTTACCAGATGCTACTAAAGCCGAGAGCACACAGAGAAATTGGAGAAGAGATGTCATTATGAGAGGTTGCTGTATCTCTGGGTTGGAGTCGGGGAGAACTGATCGAGTGTGCTGGAAAACAGTTTTTTTAATTGAATGTGGGAGTGGACCTTTTGGAACAGATTATTATATTTACATTTCCGGTTTCTAATCCTTGGAATGCTAAGTCTGAAGGAGAAACGAAACTTTGAAATGTCTTCCTCTATTCTCATAATCATGAGAAATTAAACTGAAACATGATTTTCAATTTGCACCACATTAACCACTTCAGCCCCGGACCATTTGGCTGCCTAAGGACCAGAGGACTTTTTCCAATTTGGCACTGCATCGCTGTAACTGCTAATTGCACGGTCATACAATGCTGTACCCAAACAAAATTTGTGTCCTTTTCTTCCCACAAATAGAGCTTTCTTTTGATGGTATTTGATCACCTCTGCCATTTTTATCTTTTGCGCTATAAATGGAAAAAGACCGAAAATTTTGAAAAAAAATGATATTTTCTACTGTTTATTATAAAAAAAATCCAATAAACTCAATTTTAGTCATACATTTAGGCCAAAATGTATTCGGCCACAAGTCTTTGGTAAAAAAAATGTCAATAAGCGTATATTTATTGGTTTGCGCAAAAGTTATAGCGTCTACAAACTAGGGTACATTTTCTGGAATTTACACAGCTTTTAGTTTATGACTGCCTATGTAATTTCTTGAGGTGCTAAAATGGCAGGGCAGTACAAACCCCCCACAAATGACCCCATTTTAGAAAGTAGACACCCCAAGGAAATTGCTGAGAGGCATGTTGAACCCATTGAATATTTATTTTTTGTCCCAAGTGATTGAATAATGACAAAAAAAAAATATTTACAAAAAGTTGTCACTAAATGATATATTGCTCACACAGGCCATGGGCCTATGTGGAATTGCACCCCAAAATACACTCAGCTGCTTCTCCTGAGTACGGGGAAACCACATGTGTTGGACTTTTTGGGAGCCTAGCCGCGTACGGGGCCCCGAAAACCAATCACTGCCTTCAGGATTTCTAAGGGCATAAATTTTTGATTTCACTCCTCACTACCTATAACAGTTTTGAAGGCCATAAAATGCCCAGATGGCACCCCCCCCCTTAAATGACCCCATTTTGGAAAGTAGACACCCCAAGCTATTTGCTGAGAGGTATGTTGAGTCCATGGAATATTTTATTTTTTGACACAAGTTGCGGGAAAGTGACAATGTTTTTTTTTTTGCACAAAGTTGTCACTAAATGATATATTGCTCACACGGGCCATGGGCATATGTGGAATTGCACCCCAAAATACATTTAGCTGCTTCTACTGAGTATGGGGATACCACATGTGTGGGACTTTCTGGGAGCCTAGCCGCGTATGGGGCTCCGAAAACCAAGCACCGCCTTCATGATTTCTAAGGGCGTAAATTTTTGATTTCACTCCTCACTACCTATCACAGTTTTGAAGGCCATAAAATGCCAAGATGGCACAAAACCCCCCCAAATGACCCATTTTGGAAAGTAGACACCCCAAGCTATTTGCTGAGAGGCATGTTGAGTCCATGGAATATTTTATATTTTGACACAAGTTGCGGGAAAGTAACACATTTTTTTTTTTTGCACAAAGTTGTCACTAAATGATATATTGCTCAAACATGCCATGGGTATATGTGGAATTACACCCCAAAATACATTCTGCTGCTTCTCCTGAGTATGGGGATACCACATGTTTAGGACTTTTTGGGAGCCTAGCCGCGTACAGGGCCCCGAAATCCAAGCACCGCCTTCAGGATTTCTAAGGGCATAAATTTTTTATTTCACTCCTCACTACCTATCACAGTTTTGAAGGCCATAAAATGCCAAGATGGCACAAACCCCCCCAAATGACCCCATTTTGGAAAGTAGACACCCCAAGCTATTTGCTGAGAGGCATGTTGAGTCCATGGAATATTTTATATTTTGACATAAGTTGCGGGAAAGTGACAATTTTTTTTTTTTTTTTTGCACAAAGTTGTCACTAAATGATATATTGCTCAAACATGCCATGGGCATATGTGGAATTACACCCCAAAATATATTCTGCTGCTTCTCCTGAGTACAGGGATACCACATGTGTGGGACTTTTTGGGAGCTTAGCTTCATACAGGGCCCCGAAACCCAATCACCGCCTTCAGGATTTCCAAGGGCGTAAATTTTTTATTTCACTCCTCACTACCTATCACAGTTTCGAAGGCCATAAAATGCCAAGATAGCACAAAACCCCCCAAAATGACCCCATTTTGGAAAGTAGACACCCCAAGCTATTTGCTGAGAGGCATGGTGAGTATTTTGCAGCTCTCATTTGTTTTTGAAAATGAAGAAAGACAAGAAAAATGTATTTTTTTTTCTTTTTTCAATTTTCAAAAGTTTGTGACAAAAAGTGAGGTCTGCAAAATACTCACTATATCTCTCAGCAAATAGCTTGGGGTGTCTATTTTCCAAAATGGGGTAATTTGGGGGGGGTTGTGTCATCTGGGCATTCCATGGCCTCCGAAACTGTGATAGGCAGTGAAGAGTGAAATCAAAAATTTATGCCCTTAGAAAGCCTGAAGGCAGTGCTTGGTTTTCGGGGTCCCGTACGTGGCTAGGCTCCCAAAAAGTCTCACACATGTGGTATCCCCGTACTCAGGAGAAGCAACAGAATTTATTTTGGGGTGTAATTTCACATATTCCCATGGCATGTTTGAGCAATATATCATTTAGTGACAACTTTGTGCGTAAAAAAAAAAAAAAATTGTCTTTTTCCCGCAACTTGTGTCACAATATAAAATATTCCATGGACTCGACATGCCTCTCAGCAAATAGCTTGGGGTGTCTACTTTTCAAAATGGGGTCATTTGGGGGGGGGGGGGTTTGAACTGTCCTGGCATTTTATGCACAACATTTAGAAACTTATGTCACACATCACCCACTCTTCTAACCACTTGAAAACAAAGCCCTTTCTGACACTTTTTGTTTACATGAAAAAATTATTTTTTTTGCAGGAAAATTACTTTGAATCCCCAAACATTATATTTTTTTTAAATCAAATGCCCTACAGATTAAAATGGTGGGTGTTTCATTTTTTTTTTCACACAGTAATTGCGCAGCGATTTTTCAAACGCATTTTTTTGGGGAAAAAACACACTTTTTTAAATTTGAATGCACTAAAACACACTATATTGCCCAAATGTTTGATAAAATAAAAAAGATGATCTTTGGCCGAGTACATGGATACCAAACATGACATGCTTTAAAATTGCGCACAAACGTGCAGTGGCGACAAACTAAATACATTTTTAAAAGCCTTTAAAAGCCTTTACAGGTTACCACTTTAGATTTACAGAGGAGGTCTACTGCTAAAATTACTGCCCTCGATCTGACCTTCGCGGTGATACCTCACATGCATGGTGCAATTGCTGTTTACATTTGACGCCAAACCGACGCTTGCTTTCGCCTTTGCGCGAGAGCAGGGGGGGACAGGGGTGCTTTTTTTTTTTTGTTATTATTTTTTTGCTTTTTTATCTTATTTTTAAACTGTTCCTTTCATTTTTTTTTAATCATTTTTATTGTTATCTCAGGGAATGTAAATATCCACTATGATAGCAATAGGTAGTGACAGGTACTCTTTTTTGAAAAAATTGGGGTCTATTAAACCCTAGATCTCTCCTCCGCCCTCAAAGCATCTGACCACACCAAGATCAGTGTGATAAAATGCTTTCCCAATTTCCCAATGGCGCTGTTTTCATCCGGCGAAATCTAAGTCATTAAATGCTCGTAGGTTCAGGTTTCTTAGGCCATAGAGATGTTTGGAGCCATTCTGGTCTCTGATCAGCTCTATGGTCAGCTGGCTGAATCACTGGCTGCATTCTCAGTTTCCTTGTTGGGACAGGAGAGCCAGAGAAAAACATGGAAGACGGTGGGGGGGCATTCCCTCCCACTGCTTGTAAAAGCAGTCTAGAGGCTAATTAGCCACTAGGATTGCTTTTACATGAAAGCTGACCACTGGCTGAAAAGAATGATACCAAGATGATACCTAAACTTGCAGGCATCATTCTGGTATAACCACTCAAAGTCCAGCAACGTACCAGTACGTTGCTGGTCCTTGTTGGGCATATATTGTAAACTTTTTTTTCATGCAGCCTGTGGGCTGAACAAAAAAAAAAAAGAGATTGATCGGTGTCACGGCTTTATATATCGTGGAAGCAAACGCTGTTGCTGTCAAGATAAATAAATCCGCGCTGCAACTGAATGGCGTACCTACTAAGCAAATGATGGTTAACAATAAAACAAAGTAACATTACAGTATAACAGTAATGCCCCGTACACACGGTCGGACATTGATCGGACATTCCGACAACAAAATCCTAGGATTTTTTCCGACGGATGTTGGCTCAAACTTGTCTTGCATACAGACGGTCACACAAAGTTGTCGGAAAATCCGATCGTTCTGAATGCGGTGATGTAAAACACGTATGTCGGGATTATAAACGGGGCAGTAGCCAATAGCTTTCATCTCTTTATTTATTCTGAGCATGCGTGGCACTTTGTGCGTCGGATTTGTGTACACACGATCGGAAATTCTGACAACGGATTTTGTTGTCGGAAAATTTTATAGCCTGCTCTCAAACTTTGTGTGTCGGAAAATCCGATGGAAAATGTGTGATGGAGCCTACACATGCTCGGAATTTCCGACAACAAGGTCCTATCACACATTTTCCGTCGGAAAATCCGACCGTGTGTACGGGGCATAAGACTTACCATACCCGCAAAGCAAATACAAAAAAAAACATAGTAAAAAATAAAACATTTTTTAACGCAACCTGTGCCTAAAATATATACATTATATGCCGAAGCATGGGGGCATCCACCCACAAAAGTTAGGAGCAAATCGCTCCTCCACCCCTGCTGCCCTCATGCTTTGGCATATATGCTATTTTTTTTAACTGTGGTGGTGAAATCAAAGCTTTATGTATCGTGGGAGCAAACGCTGTTGCTGTCAAGATAAATAAATCCGCTCTGCAACTGAATGGCGTACCTGAAAACAAAAAAACGGTTAACAATAAAACATAGTAAACAGTAAAGTATAAAAAAAAGCATACCTATAAAGCAAACATGATAAAACATAATAACAATAAAACATTGCAGAATAGAATACAGTAAAAAAGAGCAGAACAATAGAGAGAGAGAGAGAACAATAAAACGACAACTATTTATGTTTTTTTATTCTATATATATTTTTGTGGGTTTTTTTACTTTTTTTTACACTTTTTTTTGTAACTAACTTTTGTAACTGTCGATGCCATGGCATCTTGGGAGACCCTGTGAAAGTGTGCCTAGTCTGTGCAGTGCTGTACCCTACGCTAATACTAGTGTATGGTAGCGTTCAAAACATTCACCAATGCAAAGCCCAGGATTGTCAGGACAGGAGGGACAATAATAGCGGGTGTCACACCTATATCCGCGCTTGCTGCAGACACAACATCTTTTTGGGGGGGCTCGTTGGGTAGGGGTACTCGGGAGGACATAAAGAAAATGCCTCTCATGCAGCCGGCTTACTGCATTTGGTTGGGGAAGGTGAGGTGGAGCACCGTATGGAAACAGAAGGGCTCTGTCGATCTCTTCCTGGAATTTAAGGAAGGATCCAGTCCATCCTGAAGCTCTGTATAGCACATAAGCGTTCAGCAAAGCCAATTGAAATAAATAAACAGACACTTTCTTGTACCAGCATCTGGCCTTATGGGCAATTAGGTACGGCTCCAACAACTGGTCGTTGAGGTCCACCCCTCCCATATTTTGGTTATATTCGTGGACACAGAGGGGTTTCTCCACAACACCAGTCGCCGTAGTAATTTGGACCGTCGTGTCTGCATGAAGGGAGGTAAGAACGAAAACATTATTATTGTCCCTCCACTTCATAGCGAGCAAGTTATTACTCTTGAAGCAGGCTCTCTCCCCCAGCCTAAGATGGGAATCTACAAGCCGCTGGGGAAAGCCCTGGCGATTAGGTCGCACGGTGCCACATGCTCCAATCTACTGATCAAAAAAGTGACTAAAAAGTGGCACGCTCGTGTAATAATTGTCCACATATAAGTGGTACCCCTTTCCGAATAAGGGTGACACCAAGTCCCATACAATCTTGCCAGCGCTTCCTATGTAGTCAGGGCAGTTTGTCGGCTCTACGTGGCTATCTTTGCCCTCGTAAACCATAAAACTACATGTATAGCCTGTGGCCCTGTCACAGAGCTTATACATCTTGACCCCGTATCTGGCACGCTTGCTGGGAAGGTACTGTTTGAATGACAAGTGGCCAGAAAACTTAAACAGGGACTCATCAATGCAGACAACTTGATGGGGAGTAAACAAGTCTGCAAAACGTTGGTTGAAGTGATTTACGAGGGGCCGAATTTTGTAGAGCCGATCGTATCCAGGGTCTCCATGAGGACGACAGAGTTCATTGTCATTGAAGTGCATGAACCGCAAGATTTGCTCGTATCATGCCCTGGTCATGGAGGCAGAGAACAAGGGCATATGGTGAATTGAGTCAGTGGACCAATATGACCGCAACTCACTATTTTTAGTTATGCTCATGTTGAGGGAAAGGCCCAGAAAGAGCTTAAATTCAGAAACCGTAATTGGTCTCCAATCTCTGGCAAGGGAGGACTGGGGAATAGTGGCGGTGTGTTTACCAGCGTACAAATTGCTTTGGTCCACAATAGATCTATAGAGATCTTTAGTGAAAAACAGCGAATAAAAATCAAGTGACGTAAAATTAACTGTTTCCACCTGAATGCCGGGTTGGCCAGTGAATGGGGGAAGTACGGGTGCTGCAGAAGTGGTGGGTTCCCAATTAGGATTGGTGAATGCAGTAGGAAGGGCACTATGAGCACGACGGGCCTGTGTTCATCTTTTTGGTGGCAGCAGGACACTACTTGTGCTTGCCCCCTCACCAGCTTGAACTGCACTTATGGGACTCGCCACGTCACCACGTGTTACTTCAGTGCTGGATGTACGACCAGGGTGTTCTAGGCCGATGAGTGACTTCCTCTCCACTATCTGTCATGCTCAGAAACGTGTAGGCCTCTTCACTAGTGTACCTTTGATTTGCCATTTTGGGCTCTAAATTTAGTGGTACACTAGTGAGACTCACAGGCAAAAAAAGCTCCTGACTGTTAGCGACTGTATCAAAACGCTACCAAAAAAACTGTTAGCGATCGCAGGGATCAGGCCTGACTCTGCGAATGCTGCAGTTATGTGTGTTTAGTGTTTTGTAAGTGACAGTTATCGATCGATACTGCACTTGGGTGGGCTGGGCAGGGCTGGGCCGAGGGGCAAAACGCAGGTGCTAGCAGGTATCTGGGCTGATCCCGCTAACACTGCATTTTTGGAACCCTAAACTGCTGGAGACACTAGTATAGATCTGATCAGATATTGATCCATTCAGATACTATACAACTAAGGGAGGTGTATACTGCGTGCGTGGGTGTTAGCGGTACTGGCGCTAACCTGACGCTGCCTGGGGCAACGCAGACCCTATCTGACCCTAAAACTTAACTTATATCACCGCTGGGTGATCAGGGGGCTAAACCTTTATTAGGTGATAAACGGCGGGTGCCCTGAAACTATAAAAAACAAACTAACTAACCAGCATCACCTGTAACAGTTATACGGTGATCACTGGTGAAAGTGTTAACTAGGGGGCAATCAGGGGGTTAAAACCTTTATTAGGTAGTATATGGGGGTCCCTGACGCTATAAAACGCTGACGGTGAACCTAAATACTTACCTCCCTAACTAGCGTCACCTGTGGCACTAATACAGCGATCAGAAAAACGATTGCTTAGTGACACTGGCGAGGGGGGGTGATCACGGGGTTAAACCTTTATTGGGGGGGTAGGGGTGTATCCTAGAATTAAAGGGGGCTAACACTAACTGCCCTACCACTTATAATTATCACAAATTGACACCAATGCAATAATCAGTAAAAAAAAAAAATGCTATTGGTGTCACTGTGACAGGGGGTACAGGGGGGTGATCGGGGGGGGGGGGTGATTGGGGGGTGATGGGGGGTGAAAAGTGTGCCTGAAGTGTTCTGCTGTACGTGTGGTGTTGTGCACTTACTTGATGTCTTCTCTCCTCTGTGCCGGAAGGAAAAAGACCGATTCGAGGAGAGATGACATCACTTCCTCTGCCGCTGTTTACATTACAGCAGCAGAGGAAGATTGTCATTCATTGGGAACGATCGCGAGGGGGTGGCCACGAGTAAGTGACCTCCCCCTCACCTCGGATCGCTCCCCTAATGATGCCGACCACCTTGGTACGTGATTTTGCCTGCCTGTGACATTCTGCTGCAGTATATCTGTGTTAGGCGGTCGGCAAGTGGTTAAGCCCCGTACACACTATTGAATTTTCCGACGGGAAATGTTGGATGTCAGGCTGTTGGCGGAAAGTCCAACTGTGTGTACGCTCCATCGGACAATTGTTGTCGGACTTTCCGCCAATAAACGTTGGCTAGCATGTTCTCAAAATTTCCACCAACAAAATGTGTGTTGTCGCACTTTCCGATCGTGTGTACACAAGTCCGTTGGACAAAAGTCCAAAGTACAAACACGCATGCTCGGAATCAAGGACGAGCTGGAAGCGCTCGGTCTTGTAAAGCTAGCATTCGTAATGGAGATATCACGTACGTCTTGTACGTCACTACGTTTGTAATTGTTGGCCAACATTTGTGTGTATGCAAGACAAGGTGGAGTCAACACCCTTCGAACAAAATTCCATGGTTTTGTTGTCGGAAAGTCTGATCGTGTGTAAGTGGCATTAGAGTGGCTACACTCACTCCTCCACTGTATCTATTGAAGGAGCCATATGCCGTGTACACACGGTCGGACTTTTCGGCTACAAAATTCTGACAGCCTGTCTGACAGACTTTCGACGGACTTTTGGCGGACTTCCGGCGGACTTTCTAACGAACAGGCTTGACTTTAACCGCTTGGCATCCGCGCTATAGCCGAATGACGGCTACAGCGCGGACCTACATTCCCGGGAGGACGTCATATGACGTCCTCCCCTGTGCGCGCTCCCTGCGCGCGCCCAGCAGGGCGCGCGCCGGGCGCGTTGTGATCACCGAGTCACTGAGACTCGGCTGATCACCGATCTGTGTAAGGGGCCGGTCCTGGCCCCTTACCATGTGATCAGCTGTCAGCCAATGACAGCTGATCACATGATGTAAACAAAAGATCGGTAATCGTTTTTTTTTTTTACTCACGCTGACAGCGCGAGTAGAAAAAAAAGCCGATCACCGGATCGGATGTGAGGGACATCGGTCCCTTAGTGGAAGAGGCACATCTGCCTCATCAGTGCCCAATAAAAGTGCCACCTAATAGTGCCCACAGTGCCACCTAATAGTGCCCACAGTGCCACCTAACAGTGCCCACAGTGCCACCTAACAGTGCCCACAGTGCCACCTAACAGTGCCCACAAGTACCACCTATCAGTGCCCACAAGTACCACCTATCAATGCCCACCTGTAGTGCCAATCAGTGCCACCTGCCAGTGCTGCCCATCACTGCCACCCATCAGTGCCCATCACTGCCACCCATCAGTGCCCATCACTGCCGCCCATCAGTGCCCATCACTGCCGCCTCATCAGCGTACATCAATGAAGGAGAAAAATTACCCGTTTAAAATTTTTTAAAACAAAATATAAAAAAATAAACTTTTTTTTAAAAAAAAATTCAGTTTTTACATTTTTTTAATAAAAAGTAAAAACCGCAGAGGTGATCAAATACCACCAAAAGAAAGCTCTATTTGTGGTGAAAAAATGATAAAAATTTCATTTGGGTACAGTGTAGTATGACCACGCAATTGTCATTCAAAGTGCGTCAGCGCCGAAAGCTGAAAATTGGTCTGGATAGGAGGGGGGTTTAAGTGCCCGGTAAGCAAGTGGTTAAACAATCACACAAAAGTCCGACAGCCTAGTACGCAGTGACGTACACCAAATCTGACGAGACTATAAAACGGAAGTTCAATAGCTCGTACGACACACTTTGGGCTCCTTCTGCTAATCTCTTGTTTATCTCGTGTTAGTAGAAGTTTGGTGAGAGACGATTAGCGCTTGTGAGACTCGTATTTTTCACATCGTTTTAACTGTTGCTCAGTTTGTGCTTCTGAGGTTTGTATCTGCTTTTCAGTGCGTGTGGTCAGTTAGCATTGAGTTATTCAGTGTCTTAATTGTGCGCTCTTTGCTGATTATCATTTCGCTCTTCACAGGCCTTGCTGTTCTTCAGTGCGTTCTGACCAGCCGACCGTTTTGAAGCCATGTTACGTGCACGTACTCGTCGTAGAGCTTGTGCATTGTATGTGCTTGGTGCTATATTTCATTCTTCAGCCCAAGCCTAGTCCATGAACAGGGCGAGGAGGAGTTCATGGACCAAGAATTGGTTGCTCCAGCGTGACCAATTCTGTCACATGCCATTGCTCCGTGAGATCCGTGAGAATAATCCTGAGGATTTGAGGAACTTTCTCTGGATGACGGACCCCGTTTTTGACCGTTTGTTGGCTTTGCTGACCCCTTATATCAGCAGGCAGGATACCTGCATGAGGCAAGCCATCACTCCGGAGAAGAGGCTAGTCGCCACTTTGCGTTACTTGGCGACAGGGAGAAGCCTGCAGGACCTTACGTTCTCGACAGGCATCTGCCCCCAGGCTCTGGGGATCATTATCCCGGAGACCTGTTCTGCCATAATTCAGGTGCTGCAGAAGGACTATATTAAGGTAAGGATTTTTATCCTTTAACATCACGTTTTATTGTATTTAATGTTTGCTAATATAATGTATTTCTTTACTCGAACACTAATTACCATCATTGCAATATAGTGTAAATGTCCCCTTTGTCGTCATGCATGCTGTAATCTTTTAATGCCCTTTTTTGTCCTGCATACATATTTGCCTTCACTAACCTCCCCAGCATGCAATGCTGGGCCCATATCCACCTAGTCTACTCACTTAATATATTTTGTCAGCTGCATTGTAGTTCTTTTACCCTCAAATTAATCAAAATAGTCTGTGTGTCATTAACCTAATTTAGAATCCCCTCCCCCCTAAAATTCATCCAAATAGTCTATGTGTCATTAAGTTGATTTATAATTCCCCCCCTAAAATTCATATAAAATAGTCTGTGTGTCATTAAGCTGATTTTGAATCCCCCCCCTAAAATTCATCCAAATAGTCTGTGTGTCATTAAGTTGATTTAGAATCCCCTCCCCCCCTTAAAATTCATCCAAATAGTCTGTGTGTCATTAACTTAATTTAGAATCCCCCCTAAAATTCATCCAAATAGTCTGTGTGTCACTAACTTAATTTAGAATCCCCCCCTAAAATTCATCAAAATAGTCTGTGTGTCATTAAGTTGATTTAGAATCCCCCCTAAAATTCATCCAAATAGTCTGTGTGTCATTAAGTTTATTTAGAATCCCCTCCCCCCTAAAATTCATCCAAATAGTCTGTGTGTCATTAAGTTTATTTAGAATCCCCTCCCCCCTAAAATTAATCCAAATAGTCTGTGTGTCATTAACTTAATTTAGAATCCCCCCCCCTAAAATTCATCAAAATAGTCTGTGTGTCATTACCCTAATTTAGAATCCCCTCCCTCCCTAAAATTCATCCAAATAGTCTGTGTGTCATTAAGTTGATTTAGAATCCCCCCTAAAACTCATCCAAATAGTCTGTGTGTCATTAAGTTGATTTATAATCCCCCCCTAAAATTCATCCAAATAGTCTGTGTGTCATTAAGTTGATTTATAATCCCCCCCCCTTAAATTCATCCAAATAGTCTGTGTGTCATTAAGTTGATTTAGAACCCCCCCTAAAATTCATCCAAATAGTCTGTGTGTCATTAAGTTGATTTTGAATCCCCCCCCTGAAATTCATCCAAATAGTCTGTGTGTCATTAACTTAATTTAGAATCCCCCCCATTCATTAAAATAGTATGTGTGTCATTAAGTTGATTTAGAATCCCCTCCCCCCCTAAAATTCATCCAAATAGTCTGTGTGTCATTCACTTAATTTAGAATCCCCCCCTAAAATTCATCAAAACTGTCTGTGTGTCATTAAGTTGATTTAGAATCCCCCCCCCCCCTAAAATTCATCCAAATAGTCTGTGTGTCATTAAGTTGATTTATAATCCCCCCTCCCCCCTAAAATTCATCCAAATAGTCTGTGTGTCAATAATTTGATTTATAACCCCCCCTAAAATTCATCCAAATAGTCTGTGTGTCATTAAGTTGATTTTGAATCCCCCCTAAAATTCATCCAAATAGTATGTGTGTCATTAAGTTGATTTAGAATCCCCTCCCCCCCTAAAATGCATCCAAATAATCTGTGTGTCATTAAGTTGATTTATAATCCCCCCCTGAAATTCATCCAAATAGTCTGTGTGTCATTAAGTTGATTTATAATCCCCTCCCCCCTAAAATTCATCCAAAAAGTCTGTGTGTCATTAAGTTGATTTAGAATCCCCCCCCTAAAATTCATCCAAATAGTCTGTGTGTCATTTAGTTGATTTTGAATCCCCCCTAAAATTCATCCAAATAGTATGTGTGTCATTAAGTTGATTTAGAATCCCCTCCCCCCCTAAAATGCATCCAAATAGTATGTGCGTCATTAACTTAATTTAGAATCACCTCCCCCCTAAAATTCATCCAAATAATCTGTGTGTCATTAAGTTGATTTATAATCCCCCCTAAAATTCATCCAAATAGTCTGTGTGTCATTAAGTTGATTTATAATCCCCTCCCCCCTAAAATTCATCCAAAAAGTCTGTGTGTCATTAACTTAATTTGGAATCTCCCCCCTAAAATTCATCAAAATAGTCTGTGTGTCATTAAGTTGATTTAGAATCCCCCTCTAAAATTCATCAAAGTAGTCTGTGTGTCATTAAGTTGATTTAGAATCCCCCCCCTAAAATTCATCCAAATAGTCTGTGTGTCATTATTTTGATTTATAACCCCCCTTAAATTCATCCAAATAGTCTGTGTGTCATTAAGTTGATTTATAACCCCCCCCCTAAAATTCATCCAAACAGTCTGTGTGTCATTAAGTTGATTAATAATCCCCTCTCCCCTAAAATTCATCATAACAGTCTGTGTGTCATTCAGTTGATTTATAATCCCCTCCTACAAAAATTCATCCAAATAGTCTGTGTGTCATTAAGTTGATTTATAATCCCCCTCTAAAATTCATCCAAATAGTCTGTGTGTCATTAAGTTGATTTATAATCCCCTCCCCCTAAAATTCATCCAAACAGTCTGTGTCATTAAGTTGATTTATAATCCCCTCCCCCCCTAAAATTCATCCAAATAGTATGTGTGTCATTAAGTTGATTTATAATCCCCTCCCCCTAAAATTCATTCAAATAGTCTGTGTGTCATTAAGTTGATTTAGAATCCCCCCTAAAATTCATCCAAATAGTCTGTGTGTCATTAAGTTGATTTAGAATCCCCTCCCCCCATAAAATTCATCCAAATAGTCTGTGTGTCATTAAGTTGATTTAGAATCCCCTCCCCACCCTGAAATTCATCCAAATAGTCTGTGTGTCATTAAGTTGATTTATAATCCCCTCCCCCCTAAAATTCATCCAAATAGTCTGTGTGTCATTAAGTTGATTTAGAATCCCCTCCCCCCCTAAAATTCATCCAAATAGTCTGTGTGTCATTAAGTTGATTTAGAATCCCCTCCCCACCCTGAAATTCATCCAAACAGTATGTGTGTCATTAAGTTGATTTAGAATCCCCTACCCCCCTAAAATGTATCCAAATAGTCTGTGTGTCATTAAGTTGATTTAGAATCCCCCCTAAAATTCATCCAAATATTCTGTGTGTCACTAAGTTGATTTAGAATCCCCCCCTAAAACTCATCCAAATAGTCTGTGTGTCATTAAGTTGATTTAGAATCTCCCCCCCCCCTAAAATTCATCCAAGTAGTATGTATGTCATTAAGTTGATTTATAATCCCCTCTCCCCTAAAATTCATCATAACAGTCTGTGTGTCATTCAGTTGATTTATAATCCCCTCCCCCAAAAATTCATCCAAATAGTCTGTGTGTCATTAAGTTGATTTATAATCCCCCTCTAAAATTCATCCAAATAGTCTGTGTGTCAATAAGTTGATTTATAATCCCCTCCCCCTAAAATTCATCCAAACAGTCTGTGTCATTAAGTTGATTTATAATCCCCTCCCCCCTAAAATTCATCCAAATAGTATGTGTGTCATTAAGTTGATTTATAATCCCCTCCCCCTAAAATTCATTCAAATAGTCTGTGTGTCATTAAGTTGATTTAGAATCCCCCCCTAAAATTCATCCAAATAGTCTGTGTGTCATTAAGTTGATTTAGAATCCCCTCCCCCCCTAAAATTCATCCAAATAGTCTGTGTGTCATTAAGTTGATTTAGAATCCCCTCCCCACCCTGAAATTCATCCAAATAGTCTGTGTGTCATTAAGTTGATTTATAATCCCCTCCCCCCTAAAATTCATCCAAACAGTCTGTGTGTCATTAAGTTGATTTATAATCCCCTCCCTCCTAAAATTCATCCAAACAGTATGTGTGTCATTAAGTTGATTTAGAATCCCCTACCCCCCTAAAATTTATCCAAATAGTCTGTGTGTCATTAAGTTGATTTAGAATCCCCCCTAAAATTCATCCAAATATTCTGTGTGTCACTAAGTTGATTTAGAATCCCCCCTAAAATTCATCCAAATAGTCTGTGTGTCATTAAGTTGATTTAGAATCCCCTCCCCCCTAAAATTCATCCAAGTAGTATGTGTGTCATTAAGTTGATTTAGAATCCCCTCCCCCCTAAAATTCATCCAAATAGTCTGTGTGTCATTAAGTTGATTTAGAATCCCCTCCCCCCTAAAATTCATCCAAATAGTCTGTGTGTCATTAAGTTGATTTAGAATCCCCCCCTAAAATTCATCCAAATGGTCTGTGTGTCATTAAGTTGATTTATAATCCCCCCCTAAAATTCATATTCATTCAAATAGTCTGTATGTCAATAAGTTGATTTATAATTCCCTTCCTCCCCTAAAATTCATCCAAATAGTCTGTGTGCCATTAAGTTGATTTATAATCCCCTCCCTCCTAAAATTCATCCAAATAGTATGTGTGTCATTAAGTTGATGTATAATCCCCCCCCCCTAAAATTCATCCAAATAGTCTGTGTGTCATTAAGTTGATTTATAACCCCCCCAATTCCTCCAAATAGTCTGTGTGTCATTAAGTTGATTTATAATCCCCCCCCCCTAAAATTCATCCAAATAGTCTGTGTGTCATTAAGTTGATTTATAATCCCATCCCCCCCTAAAATTCATCCAAATAGTCTGTGTGTCATTAAGTTGATTTATAATCCCCTCCCCCCCTAAAATTCATCCAAATAGTCTGTGTGTCATTAAGTTGATTTATAATCCCTCCCCCCCTAAAATTCATCGAAATAGTCTGTGTGTCATTAAGTTGATTTATAATCCCCTCCCCCCTAAAATGTATCCAAATAGTCTGTGTGTCATTAAGTTGATTTAGAATCCCCCCCCGCTAAAATTCATCCAAATAGTCTGTGTGTCATTAAGTTGATTTAGAATCCCCCCCCCGCTAAAATTCATCCAAATAGTCTGTGTGTCATTAAGTTGATTTAGAATCCCCCCACCTAAATTTTTTAAAAATGTTCTGTGGGGTTGATTTACTAAAAGCAAATATATGTTGAACTTTGCAAAATGCATTTGCACTCTGCAAGTGAATTTGCTGCAAGGCTTTAGTAAATGAGCAGAAGCTGTGCTGACTTCCATCATCCAATCATGTGCAAGCAAAAATGTTGTTTTATTAATTTCCCTTGCATGTGATTGGGTACTCTTTGCAACATGAAGCCTTACCTCATTTACTAAGCTCTGGAGCAACTGCACTTGCAGAGTGCAACAACTGCACTTTTCAAAGTGAACCGTCTTGTAGCCTTTAGTAAATCAACTCCTGCGTGTCCTTAAACTTGATTTATAATCCCCCCCCCCCTAAAATTTAACAATGTGCCATCAGAGGGGTTGAGCAATCTGATAAGTGGCCTTTGTATATTATTTTTAAAATAAGATGTCAATTAATGTTATACTGATTCTGGGCAATAATGTTTTTTAGTGTAATGTGCTTGCAATGTTATGTTCAAAATTACTGATTTTTTTTTCTGGTTTGAATCCCCAGTTTCCTTCAACGCCACAGGAATGGCAGACTGTGGCATCCCATTTTGCCCCAGAGAGGAGGGTTTTTAACTTCCGACTGGCCAGAGCAAGAAGAGTTGTGGAGAATGCTTTTGGGATTCTGGCCAGCCGGTTCCGCCTGTTTCAGACAGCTATCCACGTGGCGGAATACAAACTAAATCCTGCACAATTATTTAAACAAACATTCAACCAATTATGTGGTATCACTTTGGCCTGAGGGCGGACTTACCGACAATCCTCTGACGGGCCTGGATACTGGCCGTACTGGTTTGGCCCCCCAAAGTGCCCGTCAAGTTCAGGATCAATATGTTTATGTTTTTACAGGAAGGGGGGCCATTGCAATGCCACAGAATATCAATTTTTTTTTATATTAAAAAATCAGGATCTGATAAAATCTAGAATTATATTTATTGCTTGCCTTTCCTTTTTGGTTTTCTCCTAGGTATATACATATAAATGTGTGTGTGTGTGTGTGTGTGTGTGTGTGTGTGTGTGTGTGTATATATATATATATATATATATATATATATATATATATATGTGAATGATATATATGTGTGTGAAAATATATATATATATATATATATATATATATATATATATATATATATATATATATATATATATATATTTATAGAGATAGATAGATAGATAGATAGATAGATAGATAGATAGATAGATAGATAGATAGATAGATAGATAGATAGATAGATAGATAGATAGATAGATAGATAGATAGATAGAACGATGTTTACTACGATCGTTTAAAACGTACGTTAAGGAAAAACACATGGAGCAGTATACAAGGTAATAAACTGAATATGAACACACAACTTACTTTTTTAAAACACTTTATAGATCCGTCTGTACTGATCCGGCTCCCGGAGTTTAAGGTTGGACCATCTTTTCCTAAGCTGATCTTTTGAGCACCGTACCCCAAAACGAAGATGCAAAGTCTTCACCACCTTCGCCATTATTTTGGCTTTCCGTAAATTGGGCCAGGCGTACGGTCCATACTTCCCATCATAGTAATTTTGTCGCAAAATTGCCACCATCTCCACCGTCTCTTGAAAGGCCATATTGGAGGCCTTAAATCTCCGCTTCCCGGATCGGGACGTTCCGGGCTCCGGGCTTTCGTCACTACCTGACTACTACACACCTGATGTGTCTCCGCCATTGTTTCTCCCACTATGCACCGTAGAGAGAAGGGGCAGAGAATATTCGTTAAAAAGGAATGTCAGGGGCAGGCGACGCAGGCAGAGTTTCACGCATGTGCAGTGTTTAAAAAGTTATTACGCATGTGTCGTACGTATGTTGTGTGTGTAGAGACCAGGGGGCGCAGAATATTAGTTAAAAAAAGAACATCAGGGGCGGGCGACGCAGGCAGAGTTTCACGCATGCGCTGTGTTTAAAAGGTTATTACGCATTGTGTCGTACTTACGTTCTGTGCGTAGAGGATAGAGGACCGGAAAGCCAGAAGCAAAGGAAATTTTTTAAATTTTTTTCATTTTTTTTTTGGGTAAACTTTGTAGCAAGCAGCTGATACTGCTTAAAGATTTCTTAGGCCTATGTTGGGATAAGATGATGAGGGTTTAGGTGAAACATTAGTGTTTTTGTCTTGTGTCTTATCTTTTACAGAAAACATGAATGCCAAATTTAAGGACCCAGAATTTATGTCCGCATTTATTGATAAGTACAGGGAGATGAGGAATCTGTGGGAGGTCAAACACCCTCAATATTATATCAAACCAGTGAGGAAGTCAACGCTGGAGAGACTTCTGGCAATTTATGTCAGCATTTATTGATAAGTACAGGGAGATGAGAAATCGGTGGGAGGTCAAACACCCTCAATATTACATCAAACCAGTGAGGAAGTCAACGCTGGAGAGACTTCTGGCATTTGTGCAGACTTTCATCCGAGAAGTAACCGTGGAGATTTTGGAAAAGAAAATTTTTTTCCGCTCGTTCGTCCCCCCCTTTCCTGACCTGCCAGGCTGCATGCCGAATAGGGGCCGGTATGGATTCTGGGGGGGACCCCACATTTTTTTTTTTTTTTGGCAGAGCCCCTCTGCCTCAAAGCACCCACCCCCATGTTGTGGCCTGGTATGGTTCAGGAGGCTAGGGCGCTCACTTGCTCCCCCCCTTTCCTGACCTGCCAGGCTGCATGCTCGGATAAGGGCCTGGTATATACTGGGGGGGGGAGGGGCACGCCGCTTTTTTCTTCTTTTTTTTAACCAGCATTTTCTTTTTTATGCAGCTTTCGGGCAACGCATTGACAGCTGATAACTCATCGGTTGTTAAGAATGCCACTGCCAGCTTCCCGGCCCTGCTCCTTAATAACTAGCTTATACTGTGCCCTGATTGGGCAAAGCGAACACCCTGCAAATTCGGGTGTTGGACGAATGGGCCAAACAGCCAATGTTCGGGCTGAACTTATGCTTGGGTGGAAATGTTTGCCCAACACTATTAATCAGGAAGCCAACAATCAACAAAGATCATGCTCCCTACTGGTTGTAGAGCTTTAGTTGTGATTCAGCACAGGGTGTTGTCTGACCTCAGCAGAGGGACCACTGCATCCGCATGGAGAGAGCGAGATTCCTTTGCTTTAGCATGCTGGCAAGGAACAGGCTTTTCTACTCAGGCCGTGGCTGCTTTTTAAATAAAAACAGTTGTAAGACTTTGCACACGTTTTCTTGCACCTGGAAAGCATTTAGGTCTCATTCACACAGAAAAAGGAGCTCTCCTGCGAATACTGAGTCTCACTCATGGATGATGATCATTTATGTAGTGTGATTTTTTTGCCACCACTGTTAACTATTATTATTTATTCTGTGATCTATGTATTAGTTTTTTGCTCTAAATTTGTTTTTAAATGTTGTATATCAATAAATTCAATTTAATTTTCTATACTATCTTCAATCTATTTCTAATTGCCCTTAAAATCCCATTATCTAAGGTTTTTCCATTTAGTAAAAACACAGCTTGCCTGCCTATTTGTACTACACCCCCTCCCCCCGACCCCCCAAACTGCAAATGTAAACTAAGCCTTACGCCGCGTACACACGGTCAGAGTTTCGACAACAAATGTTCTATGGGAGCTTGTTGTCGGAAATTCTGACCGTGTGTAGGCTCCATCGGACATTTGTTGTTGGAATTTCCGACAACAAAAATTTGAGAGCTGGATCTCAAATTTTCCGACAACAAAATCCGTTGTAAATTCAGATCATGTGTACACATATCCGACGCACAAAATTTTACGCATGCTCGGAATCAAGCAGAAGAGCCACACTGCCTATTGAACTTCATTTTTCTCGGCTCGTCGTACGTGTTGTACGTCACCGCGTTCTTGGCGATCGGAATTTCCGACAACATTTGTGTAACCGTGTGTATGCAAAACAAGTTTGAGCCAACATCCGTCGGAAATAAATCCATGGATTTTGTTGTCGCAATGTCCGATCGTCTGTACGCGGCATTTGAAGTATATACCATGACCATACATGCTGAACAAATATCAGATGAGACACAAACTCTTCCCTCTGTTATGCACATTGGATTTCCAAATAAAACCGAGACAGTTGTAAATTTGTAGGCCACTAAAAAAAAAAAAAAAAAATTGGATTACATTTTTTTATTTGTAACATAAAATGTTTTATTCAAATGGTGAAAAAAGTGAAATTTACATCAATCTAGTGCCTCTATATGTTTTATGTAATCTGTGCTCAGCCAAACTTTATCAATTGTGTTTATATTAAAACGTTTATTTATATATTTTTTTAATTATCTACTACTTAAAAAAAATGCATCTGTTCCACAAATCAAGCTTTTTATTTTAGTTTCTGGTCTAAAAATAAAAATGTTTTTCATTTCAGATCAATAACTTTAAAAAGAAAATACAAATCACAGCTGGGAGGTAGAAGCCTTTCTGGAGTCCAGTACTTCCACTAGTGCAGGTAAATTTAATCTCTGTGGATAATCCTTGGATGCCATAAGATTGGCTGCCTAAATCACAGATGCTTTTTGTGACACAACCACGCATTGCTATTGCTACTTTTTTTCTGCCTGTAAAAACATAAATAGAAAAATAAATGAAAAGATTGAAACCGTAATGGCAATTTCATCTCTAACACCAAAACATGTCAATAAGGTCCTAAAACTGGAGGCTCCAAATGTGCTGATTCGCTTTTTTTTTTTTTCCCTTCAAAGAGCATTTTGTTTGAAAATTGTGAAGTTAACCAATTGACCTCCAAAAGGTTTACACCCCCTTAATGATCAGGCCATTTTTTGTGATACGGCACTGCATTATTTAACCACTTGCGGACCAGCCGCCATTTTACCACGGCAGAGTGGCACGGCTGGACTTAATGTCGCTTCGCCCTGTGGCCACTAGGGGCGCCTGCTGCTTGTCCCCGGAGCCGATGCAAGACTGCCGGGCTCCCGCGATCGATCGTGACACACCGAGAACCGGGATATGTGTGTGTAAAAGAGATGGATCGTGTGTTCATACAAAATATGAACAACGATCTATCATCACCCCTACACAGTCCCCTCCCCCTTCAGTTAGAACACAGAGAGAGACACAGGAGGCCTGTGATATTCTCCCGGTCCTCCCCTGTCCTCGCCCTCCACAGTGTCCTCCAGACCTCAACCCACCCACAGTGTCCCCCCCACAGTGTCCTCCACCCACAGCGTCATCCACCCACTGTGTCCTCCACCCACCCACAGTGTCCCCCTGTGTCCTCCACCCACAGTGTCCCCCTGTGTCCTCCACCCACCCACTATGTCCCTGTGTGTTCTCCACCCACCCAGTGTCCCCCTGTGTTCTCCACTAGGGATGAGCTGAACACCCCCCTGTTCAGTTCGCACCATAACTTGCGAACAGGCAAAAACCCACGGTGTCCCCCATGTCCTCCACCCACCCCCCGTGCCCCCCTGTGTCCTCCACCCACCCACGGTGACCCCCCCTGTGTCCTCCACCCACCCATGGTGTCCTCTCCTATGTCCTCCACCCACCCACGGTGTTCTCCACCCACCCACAGTGTCCTCCACCCACCCACGTTGTCCCCCCGTGTTCTCCACCCACCCTCTGTGCCCCCCGTGTCCTCTACAAACCCACCGTGCCCCCCCGTGTCCTCAACCCACCCACAGTGTCCTCCACCCACCCACGGTGTCCCCCTGTGTCCTCCACCCACCCACAGTGTCCTCCACCCACCCACGTTGTCCCCCCATGTTCTCCACCCACCCTCTGTGCCCCCCGTGCCCTCCACCCACCCACCGTGCCCCCTGTGTCCTCCACCCACCCACAGTGTCCTCCAACCACCCACTGTGTCCCCCCTGTGTCCTCCACCCACCCACGGTGTCCTCCCCTGTGTCCTCCACCCACCCAGGGTGTCCTCCACCCACCCACAGTGTCCTCCACCCATCCACAGTGTCCTCCACTCATCCACGTTGTCCCCCCGTGTTCTCCACCCACCCTCTGTGCCCCCCGTGTCCTCTACCCACCCACCGTGCCCCCCCGTGTCCTCCACCCACCCACAGTGTCCTCCACCCACCCACGGTGTCCCCCCGTGTCCTCCACCCACCCACTGTGCCCTCCCTGTGTTCTCCACCCACCCACGGTGTCCCCCTGTGTCCTCCACCCATACACAGTGTCCCTGTGTCCTCCACCCATCCCCTGTGTCCTCCACCCACAGTGTCCTCCACTCACCTACGGTGTCCCCTGTGTTCTCCGCCCCCCGTGTCCTCCACCCACCCACCATGCCCCTGTGTCCTCCACCCACCTTGCCCCTCCTGTGTCCTCCACCCACACACAGTGTCCCCCTGTGTTCTCCACCCACATAAAGTGTCCCCCTGTGTCCTCCACCCACCCACAGTGTCCCCCTGTGTCCTCCACCCACCCACAGTGTCCCCCTGTGTCCTCCACCCACCCACAGTGTCCTCCTCCCAACGTGTCCTCCACCCACCCACAGTCTCCCTCTGTGTCCTCAACCCACCCACGGTGTCCCCCCTGTGTCCTCCACCCACCCACAGTGTCCCCCTGTGTCCTGTGTCCTCCACCCACCCACGGAGTCCCCCCGAGTTCTCCACCCACCCTCCATGCCCCCCGTGTCCTCCACCCACCCAGCGTGCCCCCTGTGTCCTCCACCCACCCACCGTGCCCCCCCGTGTCCTCCACCCACCCACAGTATCCTCCACCCATTGTGCCCCCCCCCGTGTCCTCCACCCACCGTGCCCCCCCTGTGTCCTCCACCCACCCACAGTGTCCCCCTGTGTCCTCCACTTACAAACAGTGTCCCTCTGTCCTCCACCCATCCCCTGTGTCCTCCACCCACAGTGTCCTCAACCCACGGTGTCCCCTGTGTTCTCCGCTGCCCGTGTCCTCCACCCACCCACCGTGCCCCTGTGTCCTCCATCCACCCACCTGGCCCCCCCATGTCCTCCACCCACCCATGGTGTCCCCCTGTGTCCTCCACACACAGTGTCCCCCTGTGTCCTCCACCCACACACAGTGTTCCCCTGTGTCCTCCACCCACAGTGTCCCCCTGTGTCCTCCACCCACCCACAGTGTCCTCCTCCCAACGTGTCCTCCACCCACCCACAGTGTCCTCCTCCCAATGTGTCCTCCACCCACCCACAGTGTCCTCCTCCCAACGTGTCCTCCACCCACCCACAGTCTCCCCCTGTGTCCTCCACCCACCCACGGTGTCCCCCCGTGTCTTCCACCCACCCACTGTGTCTCCCCCCGTGTCCTCCACCGACCCACGGTGTCCCCCCCTGTGTCCTACACCCACCCACGGTGTCCCCCTTGGTCCCCACCCACACACAGTGTCCCTGTGTCCTCCACCCATCCCCTGTGTCCTCCACCCATAGTGTCCCCCTGTGTTCTCCACCCACCCACAGTGTTCTCCACCCACCCATGGTGTCCTCCACACACCCACCGTGCCCCCGTGTCCTCCACCCACCCACTGTGTCCTCCACACACCCACCGTGCCCCCCGTGTCCTCCACCCACCCACCGTGCCCCCCCTGTGTCCTCCACCCACCCACGGTGTCCTCTCCTATGTCCTCCACCCACCCACTGTGTCCCCATGTGTTCTCCACCAACAGTGACCCCCTGTGTTCTCCACCCACCCAGAGTGTCCCCCTGTGTCCTCCTCTTACCCACGGTGTCCCCCTGTGTCCTCCACCCACCCACGGTGTCCCCCTGTATCCTCCACCCACCCACGGTGTCCCCCTGTGTCCTCCACCCACCCACCGTGCCCCCCCTGTGTCCTCCACCCACTCACGGTGTCCCCCCTGTGTCCTCCACCCACCCACGGTGTCCTCCACCCAGCCACGGTGTCCTCCACCCACCCACAGTGTCCTCTACCCACCCACGTTGGCCCCCCCGTGTTCTCCACCCACCCTCTGTGCCCCCCGTGTCCTCCACCCACCCACCATGCCCCCCTGTGTCCTCCACCTATCCACAGTGTCCTCCACCCACCCACGGTGTCCCCCCATGTCCTCCACCCACCCACCATGCCCCCCTGTGTCCTCCACCCACCCACGGTGTACCCCCTGTGTCCTCCACCCACCCACCCACGGTGTCCTCCCCTATGTCCTCCACCCACCCACAGTGTCCTCCACCCACCCACGTTGTCCCCCGTGTTCTCCACCCACCCAGCGTGCCCCCCTGTGTCCTCCACCCACCATGCCCCCCCTGTGTCCTCCACCCACCCACAGTGTCCTCCACCCATTGTGCCCCCCCCGTGTCTTCCACCCACCCACCGTGCCCCCCCTGTGTCCTCCACCCACACACGGTGTCCCCCTGTGTCCTCCACTTACAAACAGTGTCCCTGTGTCCTCCACCCATCCCCTGTGTCCTCCACCCACAGTGTCCTCCACCCACCCACGGTGTCCCCTGTGTTCTCCGCCGCCCGTGTCCTCCACCCACCCACCGTGCCCCTGTGTCCTCCACCCACCCACCTTGCCCCCCCGTGTCCTCCACCCACCCATGGTGTCCCCCTGTGTCCTCCACCCACACACAGTGTCCCCCTGTGTCCTCCACCCACACACAGTGTCCCCCTGTGTCCTCCACCCACAGTGTCCCCCTGTGTCCTCCACCCACCCACAGTGTCCTCCTCCCAACGTGTCCTCCACCCACCCACAGTGTCCTCCTCCCAACGTGTCCTCCACCCACCCACAGTCTCCCCCTGTGTCCTCCACCCACCCACGGTGTCCCCCCGTGTTCTGCACCCACCCAACATGCCCCCCGTGTCTTCCACCCACCCACTGTGCCACCCCCCGTGTCCTCCACCGACCCACAGTGTCCCCTCCTGTGTCCTACACCCACCCACGGTGTCCCCCTTAGTCCCCACCCACTCACAGTGTTCTCCACCCACCCACAGTGTTCTCCACCCACCCATGGTGTCCTCCACACACCCACCGTGCTCCCCATGTCCTCCACCCACCCACAGTGTTTTCCACCCACCCACGGTGTCCCCCTGTGTCCTCCACCCACCCACGGTGTCCCCCTGTATCCTCCAACCACCCACGGTGTCCCCCTGTGTCCTCCACCCACCCACCGTGCCCCCCCTGTGTCCTCCACCCACCCACAGTGTCCTCCACCCAGCCACGGTGTCCTCCACCCACCCACAGTGTCCTCTACCCACCCACGTTGGCCCCCCGTGTTCTCCACCCACCCTCTGTGCCCCCCGTGTCCTCCACCCCCCACCATGCCCCCCTGTGTCCTCCACCTACCCACAGTGTCCTCCACCCACCCACGGTGTCCCCCCATGTCCTCCACCCACCCACCATGCCCCCCTGTGTCCTCCACCCACCCACGGTGTCCCCCCTGTGTCCTCCACCCACCCACAGTGTCCTCCACCCACCCACGTTGTCCCCCGTGTTCTCCAGCCACCCTCTGTGCCCCCCGTGTCCTCTACCCACCCACCGTGCCCCGTGTCTTCCACCCACCCACAGTGTCCTCCACCCACCCACGGTGTCCTCCCCTGTGTCCTCCACCCAGCCACAGTGTCCTTCACCCACCCACAGTGTCCTCCACCCACCCACGTTGTCCCCCCGTGTTCTCCACCCACCCTCTGTGCCCCCGTGTTCTCCACCCACCGTGCCCCCCTGTGTCCTCCACCCACCCACAGTGTCCTCCACCCACCCATGGTGTCCCCCCTGTGTACTCCACCCACCCACGGTGTCCTCCCCTGTGTCCTCCACCCACCCACCGTGTCCTCCACCCATCCACAGTGTCCTCCACCCATCCACGTTGTCCCCCCGTGTTCTCCACCCACCCACAGTCTCCCCCTGTGTCCTCCATCCACCCACGGTGTCCCCCCTGTGTCCTCCACCCACCCACAGTGTCCTCCACTCACCCACGGTGACCTCCACACACCCACGGAGTCCCCCCGTGTTCTCCACCCACCCTCCGTGCCCCCGTGTCCTCCACCCACCCAGCGTGCCCCCTGTATCCTCCACCCACCCACCGTGCCCTCCCCTGTGTTCTCCACCCACCCACAGTGTCCTCCACCCATTGTGCCCCCCGTGTTCTCCACCCACACACAGTGTCCCCGTGTCCTCCACCCACAGTGTCCCCCTGTGTCCTCCACCCACCCACAGTGTCCTCCTCCCAACGTGTCCTCCACCCATCCACAGTCTCCCCCTGTGTCCTCCACCCACCCACGGTGTCCCCCCTGTGTCCTCCACTTACAAACAGTGTCCTCCACCCATCCCCTGTGTCCTTCACCCACAGTGTCCTCCACCCACCCATGGTGGTGTCCCCTGTGTTCTCTGCCCCCCCCCCGTGTCCTCCACCAACCCCCCATGCCCCTGTGTCTTCCACCCACACACAGTGTCCCCCTGTGTCCTCCACCCACCCATGGTGTCCCCCTGTGTCCTCCACCCACAGTGTCACCCTGTGTCCTCCACCCACCCACAGTGTAATCCTCCCAACGTGTCCTCCACCCACCCACAGTCACCCCCTGTGTCCTCCACCCACCCACTGGAGCCGCTGCCCAGACCCTGCACCCACTATCCTGGAGCCATTGCCGGACCCGGCACCCGCTAGCCTGGAGCCGCTGCCCAGACCCTGCACCCGCTAGCCTGGAGCCGCTGCCCAGACCCTGCACCCGCTAGCCTGGAGCCGCTGCCCAGACCCTGCACCCGCTAGCCTGGAGCCACTGCCCCGACTCCGCACCCGCTAGCCTGGAGCCATTGCCCGGACCCCACACCTGTTAGCCTGTAGCCGCTGCCCAGACCCTGCACCCACTAGCCTGGAGCCACTGCTCAGACCCTGCACCCACTAGCCTGGAGCCACTGCCCGGACCCCACACCCGCTAGCCTGGAGCCATTGCCCGGACCCCGCACCTGCTAGCCTGGAGCTTCTGCCCAGACCCTGCACCCGCTAGCCTGAAGCCACTTCCCAGACCCTGCACCCGCTAGCCTGGAGCCGCTGCCCGGACCCCACACCTGCCAGCCTGGAGACGCTGCCCTCACCCCGCCACGCTGGATGACACCCCCTATCTATCTGGATCTATGTATCCAGTTAAGTGCCAGACCAACCGGCAGACATGTGTAGCGCTGGTAGATTTGCAATCTACCGCAGGTTAGGTAAATTTAGTAAATTGTGCGTTAGGAAGGTTAAAGTTTGCCTCTGTTCCAGCTTGGCTGACGTTGTGTGTGCTTCTGTGCTAACCAGTGGGTGTCGCTGTTACCACTGGTCAGGGTTGGAAAGGCAACGTGTTGAAGCGAATGGATGCTCCTCTGTCCCGGAGGCAAACTCGGTGGAGGTGGTCCTCCGAGTTGCATTCTGGGCGAGCGTATTTATGGGACAGACGCCATATTTTGGGATTCGTTTTACAGCCACCTGCTGGCCCTCCTGGCCAGCCCACACAGTGTCCCTGTGTCCTGTGTCCCAGGTATGCGTTAAGGAGCTCCGATCGGGAGGCCCACGATACGGTGGCGCAGGGGTGAGTCCGGAGGCTTGTCTGGAGCCTACCACCGCGGCTGAGGAATGGTCCTGATCTGTCGGTCCTGTGTGACGAAGCTGGACAGCCGAGGAGATCCCAGGGGAGGACCCGTCTTGGAGAGATCACGCAGCGTGCTGGTCTATAGAGGGGCCTGGTGACTCGGTTGGAGGACGTATACAAAAGTAACTATACAGCATAGTGTTGCCGGCTCGGCTTAAAGGTTCAAGCACTGTGACTGACGTTCACTGTAGAAAACCCTATACATCCTGTGGCAGAGGATTGTACGGATTTTGTTCCCAAACAAGTCTGTGGCAGAGACTTTGATTCGTGCTGCGTACTGGCTGCTAGACCGGTGAGAGAGGCCTATCCAGACGAGCAAAGAGTGTGTCCCACGAGGGGAGTGCATTTCAAATAGTACTTGAATTCTACCAGGACATTTTGTCAAGAGAACCCTACCAGAGAATATTTGAGTTTCTTATGCAAGTTTCCTTTCTACCTCTTTCCTGCTACTTCCTAAGTCGTTTGTTTTAATAAAGCATTGAAAACGTACTCCAGTGTTGGTGCGTGTGTTGTCCAGGAGTAAACTCAACGGAACCCTAGACCCGGTGGCGGTGAAACAGAGGGAAGCAGAGTGAAGGTAACAGACCTGCTTAAACCAGCAGCTCCACCGTGAGTTAGTGCTACACGTGCGTGGGGGGGTTGAGTTGTTAGTGCTGTGCCGCCGGTGGGCTGGTTGTTTTCCGCCCCCCCCGAACAAAAAAACGACCAGTCGCCACTGTTTAATACTTTTTTTCTTATTTGTGCACTTCTATTTCATTTGTGAATTTTCATTTTTGTGATCAGAGCAAATTTATGCATATAACTTATGTTAGTTGGTTCCTTTATATGTTATGGGATTGATTCAGTCAGATTGATTTCATTCATCCAGTCTGGTATTTTAGTACACAGTCACATGTGTTCACAATTTTAAAGGAACAGCGCACTGTACTAATGACAGGAAGGGGTTAAACATTTAGGGGTTAGCTGTGTGCCTAACCAGTGTTTTTGTGTACTGTGTTAGGTGCTTTTACTAGGGGAAGGGATCAAATGTACAAAATCCATCCCTTCCCCCCTGTCAGAATGGAGATCTGCCTTATTTACATATGCAGATCCCCGTTCTGTGTGTTTTACCAACGATCGGCGGGTTGCCGGCGGACATCCATTGCCCGACACCCATAGTTCCGCTTCCGCTGCGCCTCCCACAGGCGGAAGTGCAGAATCACATAATATATTATATATGATTCTGCACAGAAGAGCCGCCTTGTAGCAGTAAAATATGCTATGGGGTGGCCTTTAAAAGAGGAGTATGGGTTGTTTGGGGGTTTTTCCATATTCATTCGGTCCAATGCTGCATCTCTCCCCCAGGGCCTCTACTCTGAGAACCGCGCGATCACGCACCGCCGATCACTCAGTTTTCAGAGCTCAATGAGCAGAGAGCTGCAGACTGTCAGTCACAGCTGTCTGTTCTTCCCCCTTCTCGCTCATTGGAGCGCTGGACTGTGGGAGAGGGGGTGGGGGCGGGGAGCGGCCGTCTCAGGCTCTCAGCGGCTCGCTGAGAGGCTGAGTTGGGTGTCAGTCCAGGCACCTGGAGGATCCAGACTTCATTGTCGGGATGACGCGGTGACTGGACTGATTTCTGTGACATAAAAAAAAATCCCGAACTTCTCTTTTAATACAGTGATCAGTGATAATACTTGACATATCTAGGACTTAAGCCCAGTCTCCTGATACACCTTTTGCCCCCTTGACGGCCTTTTATTAACCAATTATAACATTAATTAAATAACATCTTCATAAATAACCATTAAACTTTAACATATACTTGTTTAGTGTCATAGAAGGAAAAACAACATAGATTGGTCACTGCAAACAACTTCTTTAAACTTTAGGCCTCCAGTCGGAAACCCCTGACTCGGAGGTGGTACCCAACATTCACAGTGACCTGCCCTTTTTAACCCTTCCCGGTTAACCCCTCGTAACCTGAAAGTACCATAAACAACCCCCATCCCATGGATGGGTACCAAAAACAACCCCCATCCTTTCATGGATGGGTACCAGAAACGACTCCCATCCTTTCATGGATGGGTACCAGAAACAACCCCCATCCTTTCATGGATGGGTACCAGAAACAACCCCCCATCCTTTCATGGATGGGTACCAGAAACAACCCCCATCCTTTCATGGATGGGTACCAGCAACAACCCCCATCCTTTCATGGATGGGTACCAGCAACAACCCCCATCCTTTCATGGATGGGTACCAGAAACAACCCCCATCCTTTCATGGATGGGTACCAGAAACCACCCCATCCCATGGATGGGTACAACATGTTCCATACATGTAACCTCTATCTTCTTCTTCTCCATCGACCCAAAACTGCCACAGCACGAAAGGGGTAACCCCTTACCCTTGCGTGCACCCCCACACCCTCAGCCCTCGCTGTACACCATCCTGAAAGGACAGTGCCTAAAAAACAGTCCCCACATCATTAAGATGCACCCCAACTCTCCTCAGATACCTCCACGTATCCAGCACCAGCTCTAAGTGGCGTATGGCCAACCCCCATTTTACGAAAAAACCTACTCACCCACTTAAGCGGGCACAGTCCACCTTCTTACTAGACCAAGCCCACTGCCATGACCATCTGCCCCACTATATCTAGACCGTACTATAACCATACCTGGGTAAGCCGCTAATAACGTAAAAAACATAAACATTGTTACGTAACGAATGGGGTCCATAATAGATATAACTCCCATACCGTTTTCCCCACGAGTAACCGAAAACATACAAGGACAATTCCAAAATGGGGGAACCTGTGTACTTCCCCCAACCCTGTCCCACTGCATGCCAGGGCCACAATGCACCAGACCTGCACCTCAACCTGGGGATGCTTGACTGCTTACCGTTCGGCCGAACCAAAGCTCTTCTGAAACCCCCAAAACGCATAGGGGGACCAAGTATACAAGCTGGCCCGCCTCGCGACCCGTGAACAATAAAAATTGACAGCACAAACCACATCGAACATCAGTCACCAACACCGTATAACAATAGCCCGCAGTATGTGAAACCTAATACCGCATAAAATGTGTGCGAATGTACCACTTACATCTAACCGAATCACACGCACCAATCATCCAAACTGTTTCCTATAACAGACCCGCATGGACTACCCCGTGACTGCCCCATCCGAAAGGTATGAGAAAAGAAACTTTTCTGGTCGTACCCAGCCGCCAACACCCCTCTTCTAACCGCTACACGCTGGAACTTTGATAAGGACGCACCTGTCCTCATGTAGAAGAAAGGACTCCTAGACTCTAGGCCACCTGTCCCAACCAAGGAACGCTAGTGCAACTGCTGTCCCAATAAAGCCCTTGCATAAAGAGAGCTGTAGACCTTTAGCAAACCAAAATACAAAACCTGTAACCTCTAAAAGACGAAAGGGCGTAACCCATCCCTCTCCTTGTCCCCCACCTGTACCCCTACACCGTCTGTGTTAACCTAAAGACTCCTTGATGTGGGACGTTGCCCTTGCCACTTAACAAGAAAGGCCAACCCGCCCACTCGCGGTAATAGCAGCTGCCGAGATACCCATTCCAATACCATATTAATCATAGAGGGAGCAGCATATGCTGCGTAATGACCTGCTGGGGACCTACAATCCTGTTAAGCAAGCGAACCAGACCTGCATAACCTTAAAATAGGCGTACCAAGTAGCCTTACTATAAGTTGGTTATCCTCTGTACTGCAGTCCCAACGTAGGACCGTTTCTGACGACAACTCCCTAAACCTGTCCCCACTGAAACCAAACCAAGCCACCGCCAGAGTGTTATCAATCCCTAATAAGTGTCCAGCGTAGATGAATGTATCCCTTGTAAGCAGTGCAGTACCAAATGGCCCCACAAACTTCACAACCGGCACGGATGCCCTAGTCATTATATAAAACACCTGAACACCCCCAAGATTGTGCCAGTTACAACAGACCTTTTGGTCGCAGCAGGGTTACCCCCCAAATTTGTCAGGTAACACAATTTGAACCATCACACCGAAACCAGGTTCTGTCAAAACCCGGCCTTGAAACAAGCTGAGGGCCACGGAGCAGTGCTCCATGGTCCCTAGAAACCAGGCTACCGCCACACAGAGTCTGCAGCATCCGTGACTAGTTCCCAGTCACCATCGCTGATGGGACATGACATCCAAAAACTCACCCGTTGATCGATTCTGGGAAATACTGCCGCACCCACCAGTCCTCCCAACAATAATTAGTAGTGCTCACCAAGTGAGCGGGAGCCCCAACGCCTGCAGTTGCCGCCACCCGTACCATAAAAAACTATGCTCAAGGGGATAATGCTGCGCCAGACAACAAACAGTTTCCCCTGCACCCATTGTAGTTGACGTACTAGTACCTTGCGTACTCTAAAGGCCCCTTGGACTTCATCTTATAGCCTCTCTGGCTTGTAACTCGGAAGCCCGCACTACATACCAAAAGAATCCGTTGCAATTTTTAGGAATGTAATGTTTGCCGTGAGGCCCTCTGTTGTCCCCGGAGCTAAGGGAACCCTAAAATGTACCTCCTGATGCTAGAACGTCCCACACCGGACGGCTCAGGTATTGGAACCCGCCGGGCAAAACAGACAACTAAACCAGGTAAGGCATGCTCGCTGAGATACCCAAAAATTCCCCTGACGGGCCATTATAAGAAGGAGCTGAACGTTTCGCAAAACGGCACCCTATATGGAGCAACCCATCTGCAATCCACGATCCCATACTGTGCCACAGTTCCTGTACTGCCCATCAGCCGAAAGAGGGCCGTATGTACCGGAAATAGCCTAATAGCCAAATCAATGCCTGCATATAAGGAAGTGTACTCTACCCCCTCTTCAGGGGCAGTTGCCTCGCAGACCGACCCACCTTTTTTAATGGCCAGGTGATGAATAAATTCGTACCTGGCGGGCTCTTTCTGGCAATCACCTCCAGTGGAGGGACCACGCCTTCCGGAAGCGGCCTACTAAAGGTGTCTGGCCCTGAGCCTAAACGCAACCTCCTTCCCAGTTTTTCCAAAACCAATGCTGTATGACGCAGGGCCGCCTGTCACTTCTCAGCCTAGGGTTAGACCTTCGTCAATGCCCGAAGTTGTACAAACACTTAATACAAAAAACCTTCCCCTACAAAATGCTGCTGCTTGGTCCGGGAACTATTGATGAAAGAAAGCATCCTTTCCAACCGTCCCACATGGCACGTCTTTTTTTTTTTTTTTTTTTGTCAAAACCCTTGTGCAGAGAATAGGATCCCGCACCGCCCGAACACCTGTGCTGGACTAGACAGTGTTTTCCAAATTTTCATTAGCCAGAAAAACCAATCAGGAGCTCACGCCGCTGCCGTAGCTTCATCCCCCCGCTGACGACCTAATGGGCCCAGCGTAGGGCCAATCATACGGCCATGCGTCGCCGAAACTATGCGTCATGCCTTGGCCAAGCCACACCGCCCCAAGTCATGTGTGTTTAGCTAAAGGCCTGTAAGTGAACCAACCGAGCCGAACATTGTTCGGGGTCCTTTTCTTATTACGCTCGCCTATATGGCAAACGCCCGTAGCCACTTGGCCAAGGAACTAGGACTCAACCGATATCCCCGTCATTCCTAGTCCACCATCTTGCTTTCTTCTGGCTGTAACCTCCCCTGACTTGCCCTGGCTATACTGAGCCTATGCATTAAACCGGGAGACTCACCTACCGCTGAGGCCGTCCCCATTGCTGTCGCAGCTGTCTCTCCTCCACCCTGAGGGCGCCCCCTGCCATAAGAGAGTCATGTGTCGGAGCCCATGCCCGCCCCGGACTACTTCTTATGCCCGACTCAAAGCGCTGCCCTAACTCACCTAGCCCCGATGGACCCTGTCCGGAGTCCGATGTCCCCCCCAAGTCCCACAATTACCCCTAAACCTAAAGACCCCGGTCGACTAGCCCGACCCTAACAGACTTATCAGAAAAAATTAGAATCAAGTAAAGAATCGCACTCACCAGGCTGCCCAGGCAAGGGGCCCACCAGCCGTCACTCCTGGAACTACCCCTGCTGGATGTCCTTGGCTATCGTCACACTCCGACCCGGACATTATGCCCTCCGATCCGTCGCTGCCCATTTCCCTTCTCCCGACCGTAGGCTTCATCCCCCGCAGTACCCACTCCGTTTTCTTTGTGTCTGTAGTGTTGCTCTCGCCATGCTCTCCAACCCGTCCCGTCAGACCAGCTCTTTCTCCCCCGTGACGGGCTCCGGCGCTTACTGATTGGCTGGGTCCTCGTCGCCCGACCTCTGCCGTCACTCCCCACACTGCTGCGCTCCTCTCGGACCCTGTGCTGTGCTGCGCGGGATTGTGGGCCGTAACGGCTGTCTAGCCCCCCATCCTAAGTTAGGTGTTCCTCCGTTGGGCCGGCTGGCTGCACAGATCTGCCCCTACAGCCCTGGCCGCATGTTCTGTGTATCTGCGATGAGCCAGGGGGAGCAGAGCCGTGCGCTGCACTGAGCTCCCCCCGCCGTGCTTTTGTCCCTTTTACAGGTCCCGCTCTGCTACCTGTACCTGGTCTTCTGTCTCCGCTGTGTGCTGGGGTCGGGGGGGTTCACTCCCCCTTGCCTGTCGCTGCCACCCCCGTGAGCCACCATAGCCTGATACCGCACTTCAGGCGGCCGTGACCGCCGCACACGAGGTGACGCCGTCCCCCCCCCGTCATTTGCCGCTCCCGCACCGCCTCCATGGCTGCCATCTGCGCTTGCAGCCGGTCCGCCCTTTCTGTATAAACTGCCGTTCCGAGCTGAGCGATGAAGCCCTCCATTGCTGCACAAGCGAGGAGAGGAGGTTACAGAGCGATGAGGGTGAGTGTGCAATCGCTTCCTCCTCTGCTCTGCGACTGACGTCACTTCCCCCTCTCCCTTCCTCTCTCCAGGTCTGAGAGCCGCCCTCACCAAGCCCCCTCCCCTTTTCTAAAAGGGGAAACCCTGCTCTTAAAGTGGCTACTGTGCCGTCCATAATGTCATGTTGTCCCTCCACCAATTTCTCTCCTTTTCATGGCTCCGGGACTCTCTGTAAACTGTCACTGTAGTAACGGCACTGGCTGGGAAGGGGTTAACATCTCTGGGTAATCAAGGGGTTAAGTGTGTGCCTAACAATGCTTTGCAGGGAGATGGAAGAAACAAAGAGATTTTTCCCTCTGTACGGAGCCCTGTGTTGTTTGTCAACACTCAGCTCTGGGCTGTGATTGGACACAACCAATCAGCAAGTCTCAGCTTGGGGCGCTCGCATGTGCCCTGAACCCGGAATACACTGCCAACGTACAGGTACATGTTTGTGCCTGTAAGAGCCTCCCACCCGCAGAGTGGTTAAAAATAGAAACATAAAAAAAGGACGGCAGAAAAAGAGTGAGTAGTCCATCAAGTCTGCCCATTTTATTTATTTTATTTATTTATATTTATTTATTTGTTTTTGTTTTGTTTGTTTGTTTGTTTGTTTGTTTGTTTGTTTGTTTGTTTTTGGGGGGGGGTTCATTAACCTTGTTATCTGACTATAGATACAGTTGAGCTCAAAAGTTTGCATACCCTGGCAGGATTTGTGAAATTTTGGCATTTGTATTGAAAATATGACTGATCGTGGCAAAAAACTGTCTTTTATTTAAGGATAGCAATCACATGAAGCCATTTATTATCACAGTTTTTGGATACTTTTTAAATCATAATGATAACAGAAATCACCCAAAAGGCCCTGATCAAAAGTTTCCATCTCCTGGAATGTTCGGCCTTGGTACAGACACAGAAGGTGGTACACACAGGCTAAAATGGCAATTAAAAGGTTAATTTCCCACAATTAGTGTCTGTGTATAAATAGTCAATGAGATTATTAGCTCTTACTTGGATGCCCTAAGCGGGCTAGACAATGAGCCATGAGGAGGTAGAAAAGAACAGTCAAAAGACCTGCGTAACAAAGTAATGGAACTTTATAAAGATGGAAAAGGATATAAAAAGATACCCAAAGCCTTGAATATGCCAGTCAATATTGTTTAATCCCTTAATAAGAAGTGGAAAATTCGGGGCTCTTTTGATACCAAGCCAAGGTCAGGTAGACCAAGAGATTGCAGCCACAACTGGTGGAAGAATTGCCCAGGATACAAAAAAAACCCCCCACAGGTAACCTCAGGAGAAATACAGGCTGCTCTCCAAAAAGACGGTGTGGTTGTTTTTAAGGAGCACAATACAACAATACTTCAACAAAAAAGAGCTGCATGGTTGAGCTGCATCGTCTGTGTCTGTACCCTCTCTGGCTATTTTAATCCATAAAAACCCACATAACCGCACCCCAACCATGTCCATTGCATACAGTTGCAGTGCAGCCCCATTCAGGAGGGATCATTTTTGCCACACCAGAACCGTAGTCCACAGCCTTTGCAGCTCAGAGGAGTGGTTGGGGGGTTGGGGGTGTAAAAATGAGGCTCAACCTCTTATTTTTATCACCACCACCACAAATGTAAATGAGGCCTAACGAAGTCCAGGACTGAAGTCAAAACAGGAGTTCTGATCCTTCTCAAAGTCTAAAAATCTGTCTATAGATGCATGTTAATCTTGGTTCAAGATGAATGGCACCCCCAATGCACCTCACTGTGTGTATCGTGAAGCATGACAAATAATAATAAAGGTGTTTCAGCAAGTTTTACTGCAATTCAAAATTTCAAATGAGTAAAAACTTATTTTTTTTAATTTTTTGGCTTGATCTGTAATACTGTAATACTGACCTAATATTTTTGTGGTCTGGAGAAGACACATGTTCTCCTCCCCCGTACACTGCATCGTATCTGAAGTGTCACACCAGTTGGAGTTAAAAGACATGCAGGATGGGCACGTCAATCCATTGGATCCTGAGCCATCCCTTGGCACTAAGGTAAAAAACATAACAGGTATGTAATGGCATAAAATTAAACAGAACCTACAGTATCTCACAAAAGTAAGTACACCCCTCACATTTTTGTAAATATTTTATTCTATCTTTTCATGTGAGAACACTGAAGAAATGACACTTTGCTACAATGTAAAGTAGTGAGTGTACAGCTTGTATAACAGTGTAAATTTGCTGTCCCCTCAAAATAACTCAACACACAGCCATTAATGTCTAAACCGCTGGCAACAAAAGTGAGTACACCCCTAAGTGAAAATTTTAGCCCAATTTTTTTGTATGATGTAAAAGATGATGTACGCCAAGTAAATAGATACCTAACGTTTTACGGTTTAAAATTGCGCACACTCGTGGAATGGCGACTAACTACGGTACTTAAAAATGTTAACGATTACTTGTTTAGAGTAACAGAGGAAGTCTAGTACTAGTATTATTGCTCTCACTCTAATGCCCCGTACACACGGTCGGACTTTGTTCGGACATTCCGACAACGAAATCCTAGGATTTTTTCCGACGGATGTTGGCTCAAACTTGTCTTGCATACACACGGTCACACAAAGTTGTCGGAAAATCCGATCGTTCTGAACGCAGTGACGTAAAACACGTACGTCAGGACTATAAACGGGGCAGTAGCCAATAGCTTTCATCTCTTTATTTATTCTGAGCATGCGTGGCACTTTGTCCGTTGGATTTGTGTACACACGATCGGAATTTCCGACAACGGATTTTGTTGTCGGAAAATTTTATATGCTGCTCTCAAACTTTGTGTGTGGGAAAATCCGATGGAAAATGTGTGATGGAGCCCACACACGGTCAGAATTTCTGACAACAAGGTCCTATCACACATTTTCCATCAGAAAATCCGACCGTGTGTGTTCCCAGAGTCTGTGTGTTTTTCAGGAAGATATGGACCCAAATCCAAAGCAAAACCACTTCAAAGGTCCCCCAGGCACACACCTCTCAAAGACTAGAGCCCCCTTTAAAAGCCAGGGCCCATAGTCAGTAGACAAGAGGCTACCCTGAAGTCCCCTCTAAAAGCCCCTGTCCTGGTTGAGTTTGTCACAGTATGCACGTGCCCCAGGCCAGGTTTCAGTCTATACAATCACACCTCTGTTCCTCCAAAACTGTAACTAAAACTAACTACATGAAAAGATGGGAAGAAGAACTGGGGAAAACACTCGATGAGCAGATTGGAATCAGATCTGGGCCTCCATTGCCAACAAAACCTACCAATATCATACTGTTAGAAACCTCCTAAAAAATTATATGATGATGATATTGATGATGATGATGATGATGATGATGATGATATTGATGATGATGATGATGATAATATTGATGATATTGATGATGATGATGATGATAATGATGATAATGATGATGATGATGTTGATGATGATGATGATGATGATGATGATGATGATGATGATTTGGAAGATGATTTGGATGATGATGATGATGATATCTTCCTCTTGTACTACATATGAACTAAGTAAATTCCAGACTACTCATCAAATGGATCCAGATAATGTTGGTAAGGAAGGAGGCGCAATGGCTATGGATAGGGGTCTATAATTTAATGAATTCAGTACTAATAAACAGACCCATCTATGGCATTCCCAGGGCAGCAAATTAGCTTGTCAGCTTTATATTTAGTGTGACCAAACAATACTTCACTCATGGAAAACTCCCACAATAACCTTCTCAGAGGTCAAAGTAAATGGTACCATGATCAACTAAAAATGGACTTCAATTGCACAATTCCTGAAATATTGATTCCTGTGGATGGGGGCAGGAGGTGAGGACAAGGGGTGGGCAGGAGGGATGCTGCCCTGGGTGCTGTGGTATCATGTGAGGTGGGGGGCACCACAAGGAAATTGGGGGGAGGGTATTTGTGTCGAGAAGGGGAGTTTAGGGAGCGGCAGGGGATAAGAATTGTTCTAGGAGGGCAAATTTGGGGAGGTGCGCTAGGAGTGGTGATTGGGGGGGGGGGTTTGTGTTGGGAGGGGGATGGAGGAAGAGAATTTGTGCTAGGAGGGAGGATTTTGGGGGGTTTGTGTTGGGAGGGAGATGGGGGAAGAATATTAGTGCTAGGAGGGCAGAATCGGGGCAGGAGGATAGGGACAGGATGTGAGGACAAGGGGTGGGCAGTAAGAATGCTTCCCTGGGAGCTATGGTATCATGTGATGTGGGGAGCACCAAAAGGAGATTGGGGGAGGGTATTTGTGTCGAGAAGGGAAATTTGGGGAGCGGCAGGGGGTAAAAATTGTTCTAGGAGCGCAAATTTGGGGAGGTGCGCTAGGAGTGGTGATTTGGGGGGTTTGTGTTGGGAGGGAGATGGGGGAAGAATATTAGTGCTAGGAGGGCGGAATAGGGGCAGGAGGTGAGGACAAGGGGTTGGCAGGAAGAATGCTTTTCTATCCACTATGGTATCATGTGAGGTGGGGGGCACCTAAATGAGATTGGGGGAGGGTATTTGTGTCGAGAAGGGAAATTTGGGGAGTGGCAGGGGGGTAAAAATTGTTCTAGGAGGGCAAATTTGTGGAGGTGTGCTAGGAGTAGTGATTTGTAGGGGGGGGGTTGTGTTAAGAGGGGGATAGGGAAGAGGATTTGTGCTAGGAGGGGGGATTTGGGGGGTTTGTGCTATAAAAGTAATATGGGGGGGGGGTTGTGCTAGGAGGGGAAATTTGTGGGGGAGAAGATTTGTGCTAGGAGGGATTTTTTTTTTGGGGGGGGTGACTTGTACTGGGAGAGGGGGAATTTATGCATGCAGATTAGTGCTCGCTTTTTATTTTATTTTTTGAGGGAGGGGGTTTTCACTGACACACAAAGATCATACATCTTTGGGGAGACGTCCCCCAATTTGGCATGTTCGCCCTGGTCTCAAGATCACCAAGTCCTGGCACTGATTACACTAAACACTAACAGCTAATTTAATTGCTCACAACCCCCTCAATGAGAGTTTGGTGCTCTCATTGGACTAAAAATATGAGGACTGTACTGTGTGGAAGAGCTGTGTAAATCTCAGAAGTGGATGGACAGGAGTACAATCGGCAAGTAAAAATAGCCTTATATGTGTATTTAACCGTGTATAAGAAAACAGCAGATAGTCACTTACAGGAAGGAAGAGTCGGGGTGCATCCATCAGTTTCACAACACGATGTCCCCATCTTCACTCTCATATTGTGGGGAAGGCTCATACTTCCTCTCATGTCACAATGGTCCTGCGGTGTACAGGACATCACATATGTTTTTGAAGCAAGAAAACCTAGACCAAGAAAAAAAACTATCATTCTCTGCAACAAAAATAAACAATGACTTAGGAGTCCTTTTAGGCCCCTTTCACATGATCGGGGCCGTCTGTCCGTTTTTCAGGCCGATCCGGTTAGGCCACCCATTGACTTCTATGGGGAGGCGGTGAAAACATGTTCTCTGCTGATTGTCTCAGCACATTGAGAAGCTGGCACTGGCTGTAACAGAAACAGTCAGTTTACAAAAGTGTTATCTCAGCACCTCACTGGCAATCTCTGTGAAAATTCTCCCTCCTAGATTCTCTATCTGAGAGGGGGAGAATCAGAGAGAGAAGAGAGAATCGCCGGAGAACTGAGAGGGAAGGAGGACGTTCATTGACTTCCTTCTTCCTCAATCAGAGCCCCTAAGATAGTGAAAAAGCACCCTTGTCTTTCACAAACTCCCCAAAATCTGTAGAGAAGGTTAGAAACAGAATATGTAGGTTTTTTTTACCTTAAAGCATTCTATACATTGAGATAACCCCCCCCCCCAGCAACCCCCTAATTACTTACATGAGCCCCATCTCTCTCCAGCAGTGTCCACGAATGTGTAAGCCGTCCAGTACACTCCTCCTGATTTGCTAAGACACAGCAGCGGCGCCATTGGCTCCCATGGCTGTCAATCAAAGTCAGTCAGCCAATTAGGGGAGAGAAGAGGCAGGACCGGGTCGGGGCTCCGTGTCTGAATGGATACACAGAGCTCTGACTCGGCTCGGGTGCCCCCCCATAGGAAGCTGCTGGCTGTGGGGGCATGATAGGAGTGAAGGGCCAGGAGCAGCAAAGAGGGACCCGAGAAGAGGAGGATCTGGGCTGTTCTGTGCAAAACCAACTGCACATAGGAGGTAAGTATAACATGTTTGGCCCTTCGAGACTGGTATGATTTGGAGGGGAACAAAACAAAACAAAAAAAAAAAAACAGTGTGCCCCCCCCCCAAATTCATACCAGACCTTTATCTGGACATGCAGCCTGGCAGGTCAGGAAAGGGGGGAGGAGTGAACCCCCCCCGAACCATACCCGGCCACATGCCCTCAACATGGGGGGTGCTTTTTGTACAGGGGGGGCAGTGTACTATGCTCAGTTATGAATGAACATAGTGGGTGAGTGTGTTCACAGTGTACATTTAGAAAAGAAAGGGGCAGGTAAATTACATAATTCCTATCCCCTTTCCCTGAAACAGGAGGGAAGCCAGCAGCCCTGCGGGGTAGGTTGGGGGGCCAACGCGGGGGGGGGGCCCGGGCAGTGGGGGTAATCGGCAATGCCAGTAGAGATTAGGGTGTGCCCAGGCAAACATGGCACACCCCCTGCGCACACCTATGGACACTGTAATGTGAAACCAAAATGGCAACCATCTCAATTTATAGCAATCTTTTAACAAACAAGACAAAAGTTTCCCAGCACACTTAACCCCCCCCCCCAAAAAAAAAACAATTCAAAACAAACTACACTGTCAATTCTTTGCATTAAAATTGGGGTTTTATTTGCACAACATTTACAAATATTTGCAAAGGCTGCACTGTCTCGTTAAGGTCCTCCTGTATAGTGCGGTCCAAACCCTAATTTTTGAGGGTCTCCATGTTAGAGGATATATAGCGATAGATAGAAGAGTAGATATGGCTGGAGGCGACCCATTTCTCCTTAAAGGTGGAGGGGCACACCAGAAGCCCAACAAAGCCCAACTGCAGATTTATGCCCCGTACACACAATCGCACATTCCGACAACAAAATCCATGTTTTTTTTTCCGATGGATGTTGGCTCAAACTTGTCTTGCATACACACGGTCACACAAAGTTGGTAGTTAATTCCGAACATCAAGAACGCGGTGATGTACAAGACAATACGACGAGCCGAGAAAAATGAAATTCAATAGCCAGTGCGGCTCTTCTGCTTGATTCCTAACATGTGTGGAACTTTGTGCGTCAGAATTGTGTACACGCGTTTGGAATTTCCGACAACGGATTTTGTTGTCGGCAAATTTGAGATCCAGATCTCAAATTTTGTGTGACGGAAATTCCGATGGAAAATGTCCGATGGAGCCTACACACGGTCGGATTTTCCGACAACAAGGTCCCATCGAACATTTTCTGTAGGAAAATCCAACGCTGTGTACGGGGCAGAAGACTGGTATTTGCACACCTCCCAACATTTTGAGATGGGAATGAGGGACACCTACTAGCAAAACTATGTAGGCATAAGACACGCCCCCTGCCACACCCCCTTAAAGGAGAATTAATTTTAAAAAAAGGTTAATTAAATCCACAAGGGATTTTTTTTTTACCAGTACTATTCCTTTATATTGGCTTTTAATATTTACAAATGCAGCGATTTAGAATTTGGATGAAAACACTTTTTGAAAGATAAAAAGTGCATTTTATATACAACTATATAGATCAGACCAAAATGAGGGACAAATGAGGTGGAAAGAGGGACAGAGGGACATTGCCCCAAATTTGGAACAGTCCCTCGAAATCCGGGACAGTCCCTCGAAATCCAGGACAGTCCCTCAAAATCCAGGACAGTCCCTCAAAATCCGGGACAGTTGCGAGCAATGCATTTGTACTGTGTGAGGATCTTCCATGTGTACCTTACTTTAAAAGCTAATTATAGATTGTGTTCATAAAACATAAAAATAGACATCTCTGGAGCAACAAAGCATCCGGGGGCCTCTGGTGTGAACTGACGCTTGTGAAACTCTGACATCAAATACACATAGCATTTTTATTGAATAACTTACCCTGAGCCCAGGTTACTGTGTATACAGCTCCACACACAGAGCCAGAAGGACAAGTCTCACTGGTGCCGGTACATGAGTCTGATGAAGAAAAACACTGTGTACAAGAGAGCGAGTATCCTAAAGAGAGAAAAAAAAAACTACAGAATGAGCATCGATCATAGCAATCCTTACATTTGACCAAAAAGTTGTGTTTGCACTAAAATTAATTTCCTGAAAATATATGTTTGTTAACCACTTAAGAACCAGAAAGATTTGCCCCCCTTAATGACCAGAGCACTTTTTTTTACAATTTGGCACTGCGCTGCTTTAACTGGTAATTGTGTGGTCATGCAACGCTGTACCCAAACGAAATTTTTGTCCATTTTTTTCCCCCACAAATAGAGCTTTCTTTTGGTGGTATTTGATCACCTGTGGAATTTTTATTTTTAGCGATATAAAAAATGAAAAGATGAAAAACAAATTATATTTTCTACGTTTTGTTATTAAAAAGAACCCAAATAAACTCAATTTTAGTCATACTTTTAGGCCAAAATGTATTCAGCCACATGTCTTAGGTAAAAAAAAATTCAATAAGCGTATATTGATTGGTAGGGATGATCCGAACACCCCCCTGTTCGGTTCGCACCAGAACATGCGAACAGGAAAAAAGTTTGTTTGAACACGCGAACACCGTTAATGTCTATGGGACACGAACATGAATAATCAAAAGTGCTAATTTTAAAGGCTTATATGCAAGTTATTGTCATAAAAAGTGTTTGGGGACCTGGGTCCTGCCCCAGGGGACATGGATCAATGCAAAAAAAGTTTTAAAAACGGCCATTTTTTCCAGGAGCAGTGATTTTAATAATGCTTAACCACTTGCCGCCCGCCATATAGCAGAATGACGGCGGCAAAGTGGTTTCAATAACCTGACTGGGTGTCATATGACGTCCTCAGGATATTGAGCTGCTGCGCGCCCCCGGGGGCGTGCATCGCGGCGATCGTTGTTGAGGGGTGTCAGTCTGACACCCCGCAACACCGATCTAGATAAAGAGTCTCTGACGGAGACTCTTTACCACATGATCAGCCGTGTCCAATCACGGCTGATCACAATGTAAATAGGAAGAGCCGGTGATCGGCTTTTCCTCACTCGCGTCTGAACGACGCGAGTAGAGGAGAGCCGATCGGCTGCTCTCCTGACAGGGGGGGTCTGTGCTGATTGTTTATCAGCAGAGCCCCCCCTCGGATTCTACCCAGGACCACCAGGGAAGCTGCCCAGGACCACCAGGGAAGCCACCCAGGACCACCAGGGAAACCAGCCACACTGGACCACCGGGTATGCCCCCTAGAGCCCCAGGGAAAAACTAATCAGTGCAAAGGCAGCTGCCAATCAATGCCCAGGCAGCTGCCAATCAGTGCCCACTCCAATGCTTTCCACTGCCAGTGCCACCAGGGATGCCTATCAGTGCCGCGTATCAGTGTCGCGTATCAGTGCCCATCAGTGCCACGTATCAGTGCCCATCAGTGTCGCCTATCAGTGCCCATCAGTGCCACCCATAAGAACCCATCTTTGCAGACTATCAGTGCCCATCAGTGTCACCTATCAGTGCCCACCAGTGACACCCAGTGCCACCCATGAGTGCCCATCAGTGCCACCTATCAATGCCCATCAGTGCCACCTATTAATGCCCATCAGTGCTACATATCAGTGCCACCCATCAGTGCCGCCTACCAGTACCCATCAGTGCCGCATATCAGTGTCCATCGTCAGTGCCTGCTCATTGGTGCCACCTCATCGCTGCTGCCTTATCAGTGCCTGTCAGTGCCGCCTTATCAGTGCCCATCAGTGAAAGAGAAAATGTACTTATTTACAAAATTTTTAAACAAAAACAAAAGCAAAACTTTTATTTTTTTCAAAATTTTCAGTCTTTTTTTATTTGTTTCGCAAACAATAAAAACCGCAGAGGTGATCAAATACCACCAAAAGAAAGCTCTATTTGTGGGAACAAAATGATAAAAATTTAGTTTGGTGTACAGTGTAGCATGACCGCGCAATTGTCATTCAAATTGCGACAGCGCTGAAAGCTGAAAATTGGTCTGGGCAAGAAGGTGTATAAGTGCCCTGTATTGAAGTGGTTAAAGTCAAACAATAAAAGTGTAATATCCCTTTAAATTTCGTAGCTGGGGGTGTCTATAGTATGCCTGTAAAGGGGCGCATGTTTCCCATGTTTAGAACAGTCTGACAGCAAAATGACATTTCAAAGGAAAAAAATCATTTAAAACTACTCATGGCTATTAATGCATTGCCGGTCCGACAACACACATAAAAGTTCATTGATAAAAACAGCATGGAAATTCCCCACAGGGGAACCCCGAACCAAAATTAAAAAAAAAAAATGACGTGGGGGTCCCCCTAAATTCCATACCAGGCCCTTCAGGTCTGGTATGGATATTAAGGGGAACCAAGGCCAAAATTAAAAAAAAAAATGATGTGGGGGTCCCCCTAAATTCCATACCAGACCCTTGAGGTCTGGTATGGGTTTTAAGGGGAACCCCGCGCCAAAATAAAAAAAAAAACAGCGTGGGGTCCCCCCAAAAATCCATACCAGACCCTTATCCGAGCACGCAACCTGGCAGGCCACAGGAAAAGAGGGAGGGACGAGAGAGCGCCCCCCCCTCCTGAACTGTACCAGGCCACATGCCCTCAACATTGGGAGGGTGCTTTGGGGTAGCCCCCCAAAACACCTTGTCCCCATGTTGATGAGGACAAGGGCCTCATCCCCACAACCCTGGCCGGTGGTTGTGGGGGTCTGCGGGCGGGGGGCTTATCGGAATCTGGAAGCCCCCTTTAATAAGGGGACCCCCAGATCCCGGCCCCCCCTGTGTGAAATGATAAGGGTACCCATACCATTTCACTAAAAAACTGTCAAAAATGTTAAAAATGACAAGAGACAGTTTTTGACAATTCCTTTATTTAAATGCTTCTTCTTTCTTCTATCTTCCTTCATCTTCTTCTTCTGGTTCTTCTGAATCTTCCTCCGGTGTTCTCGTCCAGCGTCTCCTCCGCAGCATCTTCTATCTTCTTCTCCTCGGGCCCCTCCGCACCCATGGCATGGGGGGAGGCTACTGCTCTTCTCTTCATCTTCTTCTCGTCTTCATCTTCTTCTCTTCTTCTCTTCTTCATCTTCTTCTCCGGGCCAATCCGCATCCATGCTGGCATGGAGGGAGGCTCCCGCTGTGTGACGCGTCTCCTCTTCTGACGGTTCTTAAATAACGGGGGGGGCGGGGCCACCCGGTGACCCTGCCCCCCTCTGACGCACGGTGACTTGACGGGACTTCCCTATGACATCACGGGGAATGCCACAGGGAAGTCCCGTCATATCCCGTGCGTCAGAGGGGGGTGGGGTCACTGGGTGGCCCCGCCCCCCGTTATTTAAGAACCGTCAGAAGAGGAGACACGTCACACAGCGGGAGCCTCCCTCCATGCCAGCATGGATGCGGAGCGGCCCGGAGAAGAAGGTGAAGAAGAGAAGAAGAGAAGAAGAGAAGAAGAGAAGAAGATGAAGAAGAGAAGAAGATGAAGAGAAGAGCGGGAGCCTCCCCCCATGCCATGGGTGCGGAGAGGCCCGAGAAGAAGAAGATAGAAGACACCGCGGAGGAGATGCTGGACGAGAACACCGGAGGAAGAACCAGAAGAGCCAGAAGAACCAGAAGAAGAAGAAGATGAAGGAAGATAGAAGAAAGAAGAAAGAAGAAGCATTTAAATAAAGGAAATGTCAAAAACTGTCTCTTGTCATTTTTAACATTTTTGACAGTTTTTTAGTGAAATGGTAGGGGTACCCTTACCATTTCACACAGGGGGGGCCGGGATCTGGGGGTCCCCCTGTTAAAGGGGGCTTCCAGATTCCGATAAGCCCCCCGCCCGCAGACCCCGACAACCACCAGCCAGGGTTGTGGGGATGAGGCCCTTGTCCTCATCAACGTGGGGACAAGGTGTTTTGGGGGGCTACCCCAAACCACACCACCAATTTGTTGCTAGAGGTTACTGCACATTATTACTGCTCACTGGTTGCTAGAGGTTACTAGAGGTTACTGCATATCCCTACCTCTCAATGATTGGTTGCAAAAGGTTAGTGCACATCATTACTGTTCACCGATTGGTTGCTAAAAATTACAGTACATCATCTCCTCACTGCCTGCATATCATAGACTGGGGAGGTGAGGGAACCCATCAACAGACAGAAAACTTCTGGGATCAGTGGCAATACTGGGGGAGGCTGGTGTGTGATCAGTGGCATCACTGGGGGGTTGAGGGGATCAGTGGCAGTGGTTTGGGGGATGGGATTAGTTTGGAGGCAGTGCACTGTGGCAAATTCTAAATCATGAATAGCAAAGCTGGAAATCTTTGGCAAGTATATAGTGGGGGATTCTACACTGACCACCAATGTAATGGGGAATTTACAATGACCACCAATGTGAGGGGGGGATTTACACTGACCACCAATGTAAAGGGGAATTTCCACTGACCACCAAGTAAAAGGGGGTTTTACATCACCTACCAATAAAAAGAGGGATTTCTACATGGACACCAATGTAATAGGTGCATTTACACCAACCACTACCGAAAGGGGGGATATACTATACAATGACCTCCATGTAAGAAGAAATTTACACTGACAACAATTTTCGAGGAAATTTGTACTGACCACCAATGTAAAGTGACACTTCTACACCGACCACCAATGTTAGGGGGGTTTACACTGACTAATGTAAAGGGGGATTTACACTGACCACCAGTGTAAGGGCAACTCTGCGCTTGTAAAGGGAAATGTACACTGATCCTAATGTAATAAGAATTTACACTGACAACCAAAGTAATGGAGGAATTTACATCAACAACCAACAAAGCAAAATTTCTACACTGGCCACCAATGTAAGGGGGGGGGATTTACACTTGCCACTAATTTAAAGGGGGCTTCTACATGGACGACCAAAGTAAGGGAGGATTTCAAAACTGACCACAAATGCAAGTTTGGATTTTTTTACTGATTACCAATATAAAAAGAGGAGTTTCTACACTGGCCACCAATGTAATAGGGATTTACACTGACCACTAATGTAATAGGAGCATTCTCAGTAACCACCAATGTAAGGAGGGATACACTGACCACCAATGTAAGTGGGACCTTAACACTGGCCACTAGTGTGAATGAAAGGATTGTATACCAAACCCCAATGTAATGAGAAGATTTACACTGACCACCAATGTAACTGAGACATTTAGCCTGCATTCACATTTGTGTGTGTTGGGAACGCATACAAAATCACTTTCATGACACCATAGAAATGTTCTGCCCTTTAGCAGATACACAGTAGTGCCCTTAATTGTTAATGACACCCTCATGCATCTGCTGAGATGTGCGTATTCACGTGCACCAAAATTCACAATGCTGTGGTATTTTGAAAAAGGGTTAATGACCACAATTGTAGGCAGGACTTTCCAGCTTGGCCCTTTACCTCCCCAGTGGGCAGCATTCTGCAGAAGTGATGGTGGATATGACCTCATGGAGCACGATATACATATGAATGCCGCCTCTATTTACATATCGATGCCCCCGGTCTGGGGCTATTTACATATTAATGTCGCCGCTATTTACATATCAATGCAGGTTATTGACATGTAAACACAGGGTCTGCAGGGGAGTCATCTGTACACGGCAATCAGGACACAGCACAGGACTAAAACTTAAAGGAACAAAGGAATTTAAATTTGGATAGTTGGCAAGCATGAGGCAGCTGCTTTGGGCCCCATCATTGTTGTGGCAGCTGCCCCTTTTGCCCTGCCTTAAAGACGGCCTGGATGGCCATCTAACATCTTTTGAGGTCCTGTGTCAGTGTGCCATAGGACTGCGTTGTGCTATACCCTACGCTAATACTCCACTAGTGTGTGGTAGCAACGGAAACAGTCACGATGCAGAGACCAGGTTGGTCTATTTACTCAGCGTAACATCATCTTTCACATTACACAAAATTGTGGTAATTATTGTGGTTTTTTTTTTCATTAAGTTGTATTTTTTCCCCAAAAAATTGCATTTAAAAGACTGCTGTGCATATACTGTGTGACATAAAATATTGCAACAATTGCCATTTTATTCTCTAGGACCTCTGCTTAAAAAAAAATTTAAAAATATTATATATACAGTTGCAATTAAAAGTATGTGAACCCTTTTGGAATGATATGGATTTCTGCACAAATTGGTCATAAAATGTGATCTGATCTTCATCTAAGTCACTAAAAATAGACAATCACAGTCTGCTTAAACTAATAACACACAAAACACAATAACACACTAATAACACACAAATAATTAAATGTTACCATGTTTTTATTGAACACACCATGTAAACATTCACAGTGCAGGTGGAAAAAGTATACGAACTCCTAGACTAATGAGATCTCCAAGAGCTAATTGGAGTGAGGTGTCAGCCAACTGGAGTCCAATCAATGAGATGAGATTGGAGGTGTTAGTTACAGCTGCCCTGCCCTATAAGAAAACACACACCGGTTCTGGGTTTGCTTTTCACATGAAGTATTGCCTGATGTGAATGATGCCTCGCACAAAAGAGCTCTCAGAAGACCTAAGATTAAGCATTGTTGACTTGCATAAAGCTGGAAAGGGTTATAAAAGTATCTCCAAAAGCCTTGCTGTTCATCAGTCCATGGTAAGACAAATTGTCCAGGTAGTGTCCTGTAAAGATGACTGCAAGAGCACAGCCCAGACTGCTCAATGAGGTGAAGAAGAATCCTAGAGTGTCAGCTAAAGACTTACAAAAGTCTCTGGCATATGCTAACATCCCTGTTAGTGAATCTACAATACGTAAAACACTAAACAAGAATGGATTTCATGAGAGGATACCACAGAGGAAGCCACTGCTGTCCAAAAAAGAAATAGCTGCACGTTTACAGTTTGCACAAGAACACCTGGATGTTCCACAGCAGTACTGGCAAAATATTCTGTGGACAAATGAAACCAAAGTTGAGTTGTTTAGAAGAAACACACAACACTATGTGTGGAGAAAAAGGGGCACAGCACACCAACATCAAAACCTCATCCCAACTGTGAAGTATGGTGGTGGGGGCATCATGGTTTGGGGCTGCTTTGCTGCATCAGGGCCTGGACGGATTGCTATCATCGAAAGAAAAAATAAATTCCGAAGTTTATCAAGATATTTTGCAGGAGAACATAAGGCCATCTGTCCACCAGCTGAAGCTCAACAGAAGATGGTTGTTGCAACAGGACAACGACCTAAACCATAGAAGTAAATCAACAACAGAATGGCTTAAACAGAAGAAAATACGCCTTCTGGAGTGGACCAGTCAGAGTCCTGACCTCAACCCGATTGAGATGCTGTGGCATGAACTCAAGAAAGCGATTCACACCAGACATCCCAAGAATATTGCTGAACTGAAACAGTTCTGTAAAGAGGAATGGTCAAGATTTACTCCTGACCATTGTGCACGTCTGATCTGCAACTACAGGAAACGTTTGGTTGAAGTTATTGCTGCCAAAGGAGGTTCAACCAGTTAATAAATCCAAGGGTTCACATACTTTTTCCACCTGCACTGTGAATGTTTACATGGTGTGTTCAATAAAAACATGGTAACATTTAATTCTTTGTGTGTTATTAGTTTAGGCAGACTGTGATTGTCTATTGTCTATTGTTGTGACTTAGGTGAAGATCAGATCACATTTTATGACCAATTTGTGCAGAAATCCATATCATTCCAAAAGGGTGACTGCCATATATATATATATATATATATATATATTAGGGCTGTTACTGATTAAAATTTTCATGTTAGATTAATCTATTTATCGACTAATTTTGATTAATTATTACGCACATACAGATCCAACAACTTTTAGCTGATCTCCTTGCATTGCAACTCTGCATAACTCTGCATTAGTCAATGGTAAATGTGGTATACACTATATGCAATCACCCGACACTAGTTAGTTTCCACAATCCATTACTTTACTTCACAGTTCACACAAATACAAAAAGACCACCAGCAAAGAGACTGCCCAGCAAAGAGACTGCCCAGCAAAGAGACTGTCCAGCAAAGAGACTGTCCAGTAAAGAGACTGCCCAGTAAAAATACCACTACCAGTAAAGAGACTACCCAGCAAAGCGTGCCACTGCCCAGCAAAGAGACCACCCAAAACTGTCAGGAGACCACTCAGCCCACAGACCACCCAGCCAAGTCCACCACAGCACAACCCCATTCAGCAGCATTTTTTTTCTCCGGCGGAGAGATGAGTACCGATCGAAAGAGTTAACGATTAATCGAGGAATTAATCTTTAATTTCCGCAGCCCTATATATATATATATATATATATATATATATATATATATATATATATATATATATATACACACATACACACACACTATATTGTCATATTTAATATTTTTATTACTAGTTTAAGAGGAAGAAAGGCATACACTTTACCAACATCAAATATAACATATTATGCATATCTATATGCTAATCTAATATACAAATAAATTATTTTTCTTCTAAAGCCAAGACCATGCTCTCTAATTACAACAAAATCAAAACCTCATTACAATCCCCCAAACACATTAAGGCAGAGATCCTCTCCCGCCCTTAATTAAAGTATATCTCCAACTCCGTCCTGGGGGATTCTATCTATATTTTCCTTAAGTGTCTAACTCTCTCTTACCTCTATATTTACAAAAAAAAAACACAAAACAATACACACAAAAAAAAAGGAGGGGCACAGCCCATCTCCCACCTCCCCCTCTCCCGCCTCCCCATCCCCTCCTCCTCCCCTCTCCCCCACAACCCCCTCCCTTACTAAGAATCTAATGGCCACATCTTCTATTTTCAGTCATTAAGATTTACATCTATAAGGGTATTTCCCTCTTCTGTATCAATGAAAAGATTCCATGGAGACCATGTTTTCAGATAAGTCCCTCTTTTTTGCCGGGATGTCCAAACCAAATCTTCCATAAGGTTCAATTGCTCTACTCTTTTAAGCCACAATCCTACCGTTGGTGGTTGTGTCTGCTTCCAAGTGAGTGGAATACATGCTCTGGCTGCATTCAGCAGGTGACATAGAATAGATTTCTTATATGATTTAACTGGGATTTTAGTACCTTGTAAGAGGAAGAAAGATGGATCCTCCGGAATCTCCTGATCGCTAAATTTTTTAGCAATTCTCCGGACTTCTTTCCAAAAGTTCTCTATTCTGGGGCAGGACCAAAAATTATGCATTAACGTCCCCTCCTTACCCCCGCATCGCCATCCGATTTCAGTCACGAGGGTGTGACGTAACGCATAACCGGAAGCCGTTCACCGCAAACCGGGAGTTTACCGCGAACCGGAAGTGGTCACCGCGGACCGGAAGTGACGTATGAGGTGGCGAAAACACGCTGTTTCTGGTCTTTGTTTGGCTTATCCGTCATTTGATTGATGTAAGCATAATTTTTATCTTTAATAAATTGGTCTTTTGTGGTTATACACTATTGGAGACTATTCCTTTACATGTGGATCCGGATACCGGGCTGGAGGAGATATTCACCTATTGCATCAAGAAAACATCCCCTATCCAGTTTGAGTGTGGGCTCCAACACCGAGGTGATTGTCCTAGGAATAGTTCAAGGCATTTGATCCATGCCCTCAAGGTAAGGGCAATGGGAGCACAATGAAGGGATAACATTTGAACCACGGTGAACACATTATCTACTTTTCATCTGTTGGTGAAGACTCTTGAAAGTTTTACACATTGGAATTTTTTATTTTATTTTTTTAATTTTTTTATGGGAACTTTATTTAGTATTTTGACTGGATACATTGGGTGTTTTGCACATCATTTTTGAACACTTTATGAACATTCTTTATATACACCCCCTTTTTTGATGTTTATAGCTTGCACATGTATTGTGTTATGTATTGATCATTCCTATTCTGTTACACATGTGAGCACATTTTTTGTATATGAGTTTATTGGTGGAAAGTTTTATCATTTGTTGGTGACTTTGTCGCACACACGATTATTTTCAGCACCTTTCTCAACCATTCACTGCTAACTGAGATTTATGCGCAAGATCACATATAATTTAATTATATACTTTCTAGTTTATTTAGGTGACTAGTGATCACTATATTGATTTTGCAGCATCTCCACATTCTTTGTATATATATTTTTTATTTTGTATTCATTTCAGATTTATAGTAGCGCAGAGGTTCTGTATCTTTATTTACGGTATTGTGGTAATATTGAAATTTATTGAGATTTCCATACATTAAAGGGTTCCACCATTATTGTTAAGTTATTGATTAGTAAGTTCATAATGAAAAATAAAAAAATATATATAATGAAAAATATTACTTTAATTCTTTTTATTTTTATTTTTCATTATTTTTCGTTATGGACTTGTTTATTTAGCGCTGCAATGTCTTTCTAATGATTTTACTTCAGGGATTTGAAATTTTGACCCTTGGTGTTCAGCAGCTAATATTTTAGTGTTATTTTATTGCGCTGATTTGTTTTCTCTTTTGATTGATTAGTAGGTTAGTGATGCACTTTAAAAAAAATTGTGGTGTGGGAACACATAACAGTGCTTAGCGGCAGGCCTTTTACTGACACTTTTATTTTACCTCCAGTAGTTTATTGTAAATAGTAGTGTGGTGATTACCTATTATACTAAAGATTGTCGTGTGGCATTAATAAACATCAACAGATTTCAGTTGTGCCTCACCAGGCCGGCACCCCATGGACAATGTGCCTGTCAGCTGAGTTCATCTCCCCATCCCTGCACTCAGTGCACTGATGGGCACTGACAGGCAGCACTGATTGACAGCACTGATGGGCACTCATAGGCGGCACTGATTGGCCATACTGATGGGCACTGATTGGCACTCCTTGGTGGCACTGATAGGCAGCAATGATTGGCACTCATAGATGGCACTGATTGGCATTATTAGAAAGCACTGATGAGCGGCACTGATAGGTAGCACTGATTGGCCGCATTTAGTGGCACTGATGGACACTAGTTGGCAGCACTGATGGGCACTGAAAGGCAGTTTCATTGTAACTGCTTGCAGAGAGAGAGAGGAGCTGTCAGAATTCAGTGGTGATGCCTGGGGTGGGCTGGACTGATCAGCTATCGAACACTAGATCATTTCTGGCACCAGCCATTTGATGGTGGAGAGCACAACCAATGGGAGTGTTACATTGTTTTATGGATGGGTTTACTTCCGCTTTAAATATTTCAAGTTTAGGACAATCAAATACAACCAAATCATGTCAGGGCAAGTTTCAGGTCTCCCCCCCTCTTCAGGGCTTGAACAATAGTTTATAATAATATCAGGATGGCGTTCAGCATAGAATTGGACCAGATTTACCAGCATACCCTGAGGGCAGCCCACTGGATCTAGAGAATTGTCCTCATAACAGGTGTCCCCATTGGAAGATCCTGTCCCTGTTACAACTATAACATTTTGGATTTCTCATCACTCTCTACAATGGAAACAATCCTCACAGGATACAAAGAGAAGGTGAATCACCCCAGTGGGGACACAGACAGCATTAGAAATATGATGGATTCCAAGCCCTTCTCTACTCCATCCAAAGTCTAAAAAATGTGGCTATAAATTACATTTTAACAAAACAAAAAAAAAAACAAAATAAGTACTGGCTATACCAGCAATCTGATAAACACGTTAAATGTCTAAATGTCTTAATTGGTAAATCATTGGCAACAAGGTGAAAGCATTCCCTAAGTGGTGTCTTTGTTCTCCTAAATGTTCCGGGATCTGCTGAATCTGAGGAGCTCAGTGTATAAGTCTGTATTTGGATATAACATGAATTCTGAACCCCTCGCAATGTACAAGTCTAACCAAAACTTTATATGGATTTATACTGTATAATTCAATACCCTGGGGCTTTTAATCTGGAGATAAATGTAACAAATTCCATATGGGATTTCCAAGTTCTAGGTCCTGGGGTGCTTTAAAGGACCAAATGTCCAGGTACCTTCTTCAGGATAACTCCTCTCTTCTAATTTTGGCTTAATCATGTTAGATAATGTTCTACATTTCTGAGTTGCATCTGTAAAAGGGGCAAATATTCTTTGAAAGAAAAAAGGTGCATTCTTTTAAAGACATTTGTGAAGTATTTCTTAAAGATAAATAAGCACTTACCAGATGCTACCAAAACCGAGAGCACACAGAGAAATTGGAGAAGAGATGTCATTATGAGCGGTTGCTGTATCTCTGGGTTGGAGTCGGAAGAACTGACCGAGTGTGCTGGAAAACAGCTTTTTTAATTGACTATTGAGTTTGGGAGTAGCCCTGTTGGAACAGATTATTATATTTACATTTCCAGATTCTATTCCTCGGAATGCTAAATCTAAAGGAGAAACAAAAAACTTTGAAATGTCTTCCTCTATTCTCATAATCATGAGAAATTAAACTAAAACATGATTTTCAATTTGCACCACATAGAGCAAGACCCTTTTGAGAACACTTCCCTTTATGTCAGCTAGATACTCAATTTCTCAATTCATCATGTGCAAAAAGCACATTTACTGATACTTGTTTGGTTTGGGCCTTGTGCACACTGGATGTTTTTACAGCTGCTTCTAGGGGCGTCTTGGTTATTATTTTCTGCCTCTAAACGCCCCATCATGATGAGCAAGAACAATTTGCATCACCTAACAGCACTGAAGACAATTTCCATTTACTATATTAAAAACCAAAACCAAATATTTTATCTATTGCCGTTTATTCGTCCTTAGATATAGTGGCTACAATCATTTTCTTTTATTTTTTGTGGGGGCTTCATTTCTTTAATTTCATCTGGTAAGCCTTGAGAATAACACACGTTTTGCCTTAAGCCCCGTACACACGACCAAATTTTCCAATGGGAAATGTTGGATGTCAGGCTGTTGGCGGAAAATCCGACCGTGTGTACGCTCGATCGGACAATTTACTAAAAAAGGTGCGCTAATATCACTATGCTCCGAATACAAAAATAAATGAGTGCTATGTGCTATATTGATCAATGTGGGTATCCTTACTATTATACAAAGTGCAAAATTGCTAGAAAACAAGTCTAATGCCCCGTACACACTGTCGGATTTTCCAATGGAAAATGTGCGATCGGAGCTTGTTGTCGGAAATTCCCACAGTGTGTGGGGTTCATCGGACTTTTTCCATCGGAATTTCCGACACACAAAGTTTGAGAGCAGGCTATAACATTTTCCGACAACAAGATCCGTTTGCGTAAATTCCGACCGTGTGTGGACAATTCCGACGCACAAAGTGCCACGCATGCTCAGAATAAATTCCGAGGCGGAACTGCTCAGTCTGGTAAAATTAGCATTCGGAATGGATATAGCACTTTCGTCACGCTGCAGTGTTTTAAATTGTTTAATGCAGCGCACTCTCTTCTTCTTTATAATGCTAGAAGAATGAAGTTGTTTTTCTACTGATATTCACATAGACTTCTCACAAACTTCTTTCTTTATTATTTATCGTGATTTCATGAATATAATATTTTTATTTGTCACATCTCCCGAAAAGATTTTTTTTTTAATGTTTTTAGATTTTGTATTATTTTTTTTTGGTTTTTGAAATCCTGATCTCCTGTTTATTTTTGAAATACTGTAGTATAGTTTTGGGTGTGTTTTGTGTGTCAAGTTACCACAACACCATTATTATCTTGTATTATTTAATCTCAAGGAGGTTGCTTGGTGTTGGTGTCTCTTGTTAATTTCACATTGTATTTTTGAAATGTACCTGCCTCCTCACAAACAAACTGTCCTTTTTCAAGGAAAACACACATAGGCGAGTATTATAAAAAAAAAAAAAAAAAAATATTAAGGGGTCATAACCAAAGAAAGAGGGAGGCAACGCTGGAGAAACATCAGAAATTGGTGAAGCCTTTGGCCCCCAGGGCACACATCAATTATTTTAATGCAAAATTGGTGTCCTGAGGAGTCCATATATAAGGGAGTACAAACTGGTCCAGAAGTACAAGAGATCATGAACAGCAGCAGATTACATGTATGTCCCCAGGCTGTGGTCATACAAGAGCCTGCATCTTTTGTCAGACCAGACTGAACCCAGGTCATCACTTTCTTGACTTCCTTCCACTCTTCCTTCCAGGCTGTGTCTGTGGTGTTGGAGTTGTGGCAGGAGGAGGAGGAGGATGATGCAACTCACTCAGGTGGGTATTGGGTGTGATTTCACCCCTCACCCCCTTATTTAATGTTTTATAAATGATTTCCTCACACGTGAGGCGTTGGCCCTCCTGCATGTCCTGCAGTTTGGTGGCAGCCATGCAGGCAAAGGCCTCTTCACGAGTGGGGGTGGCTCTGAGGGATGCAGAAGCCTCCTGAATCAGCCTGAGCACTGACTCCTCCACGTTACTCCCCTTCCTGGGTCTTTTGCTTGGAAGGCGGAGGGCTTGCGATTCTATGAGGCTCTTACTGGGCCGGACCACCTCCTGGCTGCCACTTACCCCCGCCTCCTCCTGGCTGCCACATTCCACAGCCTCCTCCTGGCTGAGATCTTCCTGTGTATGAAAAAGGGACATAGTTTTAGTTTTTTCTTCATCAATCACACACAATTTTCATCTCATGACTGTTGCAAATTGAATGTTAATAAATAGAACAGACTATCATTCTGAGCCCAGCATTTTTCATTCTTATCCCAATTATTTTTGCCCACTACTGTCGACTGATATGTAAAACACTTTATTAAATCAGCAATTAGTGATCAATAATAACATCTAGTAAACATCATTTATTTATTGACCAGAAATCTGTAGAAGAATGCTATACCTGGCTCAAGCTGGGCTCCTCCACTTCTTCCTGGCTGGAAGTCCCAGGTTGGACATCGAAAGCCTCAGCTGGGGTGGAAGATAGGGTGGAAGGAAGAGTGTATGGTAGGGTTGAGAGGGATTCCCTGACTTCAGTCTGGTCTGACAGAAATCGCAGTCTCTCATAGTACCACAGCCTGGGGACATAAACATCATCTGCTGCAGCTCCGGATCTCTGGGAATCCTGGACCTTCTTGCGCTCCCTAAGATAAGTGCTCCTCAGGCCACCAATTTTGGCTTTTAAATAGGGGATGGTTGCTGTGGGGACCACCGGCTTCACCAACTCCAGTAGTTTCTCCAGCGCTGCCTGCCTCTTTTGTTTATGATTATAATGTGGATGTTTCACCTGCAACAGACAGGGCAGCTCCCTGTATTTGCCTATGAACAGGGGGAGGAAGTTGTGGTCATTGAAGCCATCCATTTTATCTGCAATACACAAGACAAACCCTAATGTCAGGCTAAAGTCTCCTAATCTTGTCCCAATATAGGCCTCAATCTATAAGCAGTATAGACCCAACTTTAAATGGTACCTTCGTTATCACGATCGGCGCTTCCAATACTCCTTCCTCCGCTCACAGATCGTACGTACGACGCACGTGTGTTACGCTTTATATACACTGCGCATGCGTGAAACTCCGCCCGCCCCTTACGTTCTTTCTAGTCTATTCCCTGCCCCTTCTCATTCGGCGCAGTGGGGAAGAGCACATGGCGGAGACACAACAAGTGCATGCTAATAGCAGCAACGAGGAGGAGGAAAGCCCGGAGCCAGAAACGTTCCGATACCGGAGGAGAAGATTTAAGGCATCAAATATGTCCTTTGTTGACATGGTGGAGATGGTTGACATACTAAAAAGGGCCGACTATGACAGGAAGCATGGACCTTACCCAAACCCAAATCTTAGAAAGGCCAAGATCATGGCGAAAGTTGTGAAGAGTCTGCACAGGAATTTTGGGGTACAGCGATCCAAGGATCAACTGAGGAAGCGGTGGTTGGACCTCAAAATCAGGGAGCAGGATCAGTATAGAAGGATCAGGAGAGTGCTGCAAAAAAGTAAGTAGTTGTCCTGTGTTCCTAATCTTTATTTTTATTATGTTCGTGCTGCTCCATGTGCTTTTCTTTACTGTTGTACAGTTTAAAATGGCAACTTTTATGTTCATAGACACATTATTCGTTCGTAGGAAGAATGATACTTCTTTTTGACACGAAGAATAATGGCCTGAATTTAGATATTGGTTTCCTTACACATTATGCTAAAGTTTTACGACCGCTCTGTGACTAGCATCCCCCCCTGCATTCCCCCCTAGCTCTCCCTCTGTCTTATCTCACTAACTCTGCTGCTATCTTTATTACCATTGATTTGTATGTGTTTGGTTTTCTCTCTTTTTTTTTTTTTTCTTCTTCTTTAACATTCTGCTTAAAAATTTGTGAATCAGTACTGCTTGGACCTTGAAGAAGGGGACATACCCCGAAAGCTTGTCTTGAAAAATTGTATGTTAGTGCAAATAAAAAAAGTATCACGGACAGTACTCAATTTTCTCTGACATATTATAGAAAAGCCAAATTTTGAAGATGCACACAGTGTGTCAACATGTGCGATCTGCCATCACGGGAGATCAATGTACGCATTTTGTGGGTTCAACCCCTTCCTCAATAATAAAGTAGCTGAGAGGAAGGGGTTGCACCCACAAAACACGTCCCCTGATCCCCCGTGATGGCAGCTAGCACATGTTGACACTAGAAAAGCTACAATTTCTGGGGAAATTGTGAAAAGTGTTCTTGCCTCTACAACTGGAGTGGGCGGAGTAACTGGGTGGAGTGGCTTGAGTAACTATTTTAAAAAGTATCAATAGTAGTAAAAAAGTTGAAGAAGTCCCATAATTAGCTGAAAGAGCTGAACATTTTTTTCAAAAATGAATTTTTTTTTTTTTCAAAAATGATTTTTTTTTTCAAAAATGATTATTTTTTTCCAAATTTTTTTTTTTTAAATGATTTTTTTTTCAAATTTTTTTTTTTTTTTTTAAATGAATTTTATTTTTTTTTTTCAAAAATGAATTTTATTTTTTCAAAAATGATTTTTTTTTTTTTCAAAAATGATTTTTTTTTTTTTTTCAAAAATGATTTTTTTTTTTTTTTTCAAAAATATATATTTTTTTTATTAGGCGGTCATGTTTTTTCTGATCATGGGGTGGTCATAATGTTTTGACTGATCATGGGGTTGTCAGCTTTTGTCACCTCCCACTCTAGTTTTGAACATTTCGCCATTCATTCCTATGGGACCAATTTCGTCGCAAAAACGACGATATTTCGTGAACCATTTGGCGAAACGTTCCACAAAGTAATAGCACACCAATTAAATGACATTGAGGCCGGATTCACACTGGTATTTTTCAGCTTTTCACAAAGTTCCACAAGGTAATAGCACACCAATTAAATGACATTGAACATTTCGCCATTCATTTCTATGGGACCAATTTCGCCGCAAAAACTACAATATTTCGTGGACCATTCGGCGAAACGTTCCACAAAGTAATAGCACACCGATCGGGAACAATCCTCACCTTCGGTATATTACTGTCTATGTAGTTTAAAAGCTGTGGGAGGAGTTAGGGTGGTATGATCATGGGGTTGTCAGCTTTTGTCACCTCCCACTCTAGTTTTGAACATTTCGCCATTCATTCCTATGGGACCAATTTCGCCGCAAAAACGACGATATTCCGTGAACCATTCGGCGAATGTGTAAAAACTGTGGGAGGAGTTAGGGTGGTAAATTATCAGCATTATCAAGCATCGCAGATGAAGGTATGGCCACATGCATTTGGGGGGTTTCAGCATCTTGTGTTTACAACCACTGTTTCCTAGCAACGCTCATGTACTGTTTATGCTTCACACGCACTGCTCAATACACAACACAATGTAATTTCTACACAATACAATTCCTATCAAAACTTCCCCATCATATTGCCAACATTAAAACTGCCCCATCAGAATTGCCCTATCAAAACTGCCCCATCATATTCCTCTATTATAAATCAGTACATGGTGTGTCTGTCCCCTC